>NW_027370673.1:0-34231 GCF_046119375.1 Phyllobates terribilis
TTTCAATGGCAAAAATCAATGAATATTGTAAATGCACAAACAGTAATATCTCCACATTGCAAGGTGCAATTCTGAAATTTTTTGCTTTTTCCTGTTAATCCTAGCATGATAAAGAAGATTCAAAGAGAGTGAGATGCCAGCTCCTTTCATTCAGTCAGTAGCTTCAAACATTTCTGGTATATGAAAAACATGTTTTTCAATGGCAAAAATCAATGAATATTGTAAATGCACAAACAGTAATATCTCCACATTGCAAGGTGCAATTCTGAAATTTTTTGCTTTTTCCTGCTAATCCTAGCATGATAAAGAAGATTCAAAGAGAGTGAGATGCCAGCTCCTTTTATTCAGTCAGTAGCTTCAAACATTTCTGGTATATGAAAAACGTTTTTCAATGGCAAAAATCAATGAATATTGTAAATGCACAAACAGTAATATCTCCACATTGCACGGTGCAATTCTGAAATTTTTAGCTTTTTCCTGTTAATCCTAGCATGATAAAGAAGATTCAAAGAGAGTGAGATGCCAGCTCCTTTCATTCAGTCAGTAGCTTCAAACATTTCTGGTATATGAAAAACATGTTTTTCAATGGCAAAAATCAATGAATATTGTAAATGCACAAACAGTAATATCTCCACATTGCAAAGTGCAATTCTGAAATTTTTTGCTTTTTCCTGCTAATCCTAGCATGATAAAGAAGATTCAAAGAGAGTGAGATGCCAGCTCCTTTTATTCAGTCAGTAGCTTCAAACATTTCTGGTATATGAAAAACGTTTTTCAATGGCAAAAATCAATGAATATTGTAAATGCACAAACAGTAATATCTCCACATTGCACGGTGCAATTCTGAAATTTTTAGCTTTTTCCTGTTAATCCTAGCATGATAAAGAAGATTCAAAGAGAGTGAGATGCCAGCTCCTTTCATTCAGTCAGTAGCTTCAAACATTTCTGGTATATGAAAAACATGTTTTTCAATGGCAAAAATCAATGAATATTGTAAATGCACAAACAGTAATATCTCCACATTGCAAAGTGCAATTCTGAAATTTTTTGCTTTTTCCTGCTAATCCTAGCATGATAAAGAAGATTCAAAGAGAGTGAGATGCCAGCTCCTTTCATTCAGTCAGTAGCTTCAAACATTTCTGGTATATGAAAAACATGTTTTTCAATGGCAAAAATCAATGAATATTGTAAATGCACAAACAGTAATATCTCCGCATTGCAAGGTGCAATTCTGAAATTTTTTGCTTTTTCCTGCTAATCCTAGCATGATAAAGAAGATTCAAAGAGAGTGAGATGCCAGCTCCTTTCATTCAGTCAGTAGCTTCAAACATTTCTGGTATATGAAAAACATGTTTTTCAATGGCAAAAATCAATGAATATTGTAAATGCACAAACAGTAATATCTCCACATTGCACGGTGCAATTCTGAAATTTTTAGCTTTTTCCTGCTAATCCTAGCATGATAAAGAAGATTCAAAGAGAGTGAGATGCCAGCTCCTTTCATTCAGTCAGTAGCTTCAAACATTTCTGGTATATGAAAAACATGTTTTTCAATGGCAAAAATCAATGAATATTGTAAATGCACAAACAGTAATATCTCCACATTGCACGGTGCAATTCTGAAATTTTTAGCTTTTTCCTGTTAATCCTAGCATGATAAAGAAGATTCAAAGAGAGTGAGATGCCAGCTCCTTTCATTCAGTCAGTAGCTTCAAACATTTCTGGTATATGAAAAACATGTTTTTCAATGGCAAAAATCAATGAATATTGTAAATGCACAAACAGTAATATCTCCACATTGCAAGGTGCAATTCTGAAATTTTTTGCTTTTTCCTGTTAATCCTAGCATGATAAAGAAGATTCAAAGAGAGTGAGATGCCAGCTCCTTTCATTCAGTCAGTAGCTTCAAACATTTCTGGTATATGAAAAACATGTTTTTCAATGGCAAAAATCAATGAATATTGTAAAAGCACAAACAGTAATATCTCCACATTGCACGGTGCAATTCTGAAATTTTTAGATTTTTCCTGTTAATCCTAGCATGATAAAGAAGATTCAAAGAGAGTGAGATGCCAGCTCCTTTCATTCAGTCAGTAGCTTCAAACATTTCTGGTATATGAAAAACATGTTTTTCAATGGCAAAAATCAATGAATATTGTAAATGCACAAACAGTAATATCTCCACATTGCAAGGTGCAATTCTGAAATTTTTTGCTTTTTCCTGCTAATCCTAGCATGATAAAGAAGATTCAAAGAGAGTGAGATGCCAGCTCCTTTCATTCAGTCAGTAGCTTCAAACATTTCTGGTATATGAAAAACATGTTTTTCAATGGCAAAAATCAATGAATATTGTAAATGCACAAACAGTAATATCTCCACATTGCAAAGTGCAATTCTGAAATTTTTTGCTTTTTCCTGCTAATCCTAGCATGATAAAGAAGATTCAAAGAGAGTGAGATGCCAGCTCCTTTCATTCAGTCAGTAGCTTCAAACATTTCTGGTATATGAAAAACATGTTTTTCAATGGCAAAAATCAATGAATATTGTAAAAGCACAAACAGTAATATCTCCACATTGCACGGTGCAATTCTGAAATTTTTAGCTTTTTCCTGTTAATCCTAGCATGATAAAGAAGATTCAAAGAGAGTGAGATGCCAGCTCCTTTCATTCAGTCAGTAGCTTCAAACATTTCTGGTATATGAAAAACATGTTTTTCAATGGCAAAAATCAATGAATATTGTTAATGCACAAACAGTAATATCTCCACATTGCAAAGTGCAATTCTGAAATTTTTTGCTTTTTCCTGCTAATCCTAGCATGATAAAGAAGATTCAAAGAGAGTGAGATGCCAGCTCCTTTCATTCAGTCAGTAGCTTCAAACATTTCTGGTATATGAAAAACATGTTTTTCAATGGCAAAAATCAATGAATATTGTAAAAGCACAAACAGTAATATCTCCACATTGCACGGTGCAATTCTGAAATTTTTAGATTTTTCCTGTTAATCCTAGCATGATAAAGAAGATTCAAAGAGAGTGAGATGCCAGCTCCTTTCATTCAGTCAGTAGCTTCAAACATTTCTGGTATATGAAAAACATGTTTTTCAATGGCAAAAATCAATGAATATTGTAAATGCACAAACAGTAATATCTCCACATTGCAAGGTGCAATTCTGAAATTTTTTGCTTTTTCCTGCTAATCCTAGCATGATAAAGAAGATTCAAAGAGAGTGAGATGCCAGCTCCTTTCATTCAGTCAGTAGCTTCAAACATTTCTGGTATATGAAAAACATGTTTTTCAATGGCAAAAATCAATGAATATTGTAAATGCACAAACAGTAATATCTCCACATTGCACGGTGCAATTCTGAAATTTTTAGCTTTTTCCTGTTAATCCTAGCATGATAAAGAAGATTCAAAGAGAGTGAGATGCCAGCTCCTTTCATTCAGTCAGTAGCTTCAAACATTTCTGGTATATGAAAAACATGTTTTTCAATGGCAAAAATCAATGAATATTGTAAATGCACAAACAGTAATATCTCCACATTGCAAAGTGCAATTCTGAAATTTTTTGCTTTTTCCTGCTAATCCTAGCATGATAAAGAAGATTCAAAGAGAGTGAGATGCCAGCTCCTTTCATTCAATCAGTAGCTTCAAACATTTCTGGTATATGAAAAACATGTTTTTCAATGGCAAAAATCAATGAATATTGTAAATGCACAAACAGTAATATCTCCGCATTGCAAGGTGCAATTCTGAAATTTTTTGCTTTTTCCTGCTAATCCTAGCATGATAAAGAAGATTCAAAGAGAGTGAGATGCCAGCTCCTTTCATTCAGTCAGTAGCTTCAAACATTTCTGGTATATGAAAAACATGTTTTTCAATGGCAAAAATCAATGAATATTGTAAATGCACAAACAGTAATATCTCCACATTGCACGGTGCAATTCTGAAATTTTTAGCTTTTTCCTGTTAATCCTAGCATGATAAAGAAGATTCAAAGAGAGTGAGATGCCAGCTCCTTTCATTCAGTCAGTAGCTTCAAACATTTCTGGTATATGAAAAACATGTTTTTCAATGGCAAAAATCAATGAATATTGTAAATGCACAAACAGTAATATCTCCACATTGCACGGTGCAATTCTGAAATTTTTAGCTTTTTCCTGTTAATCCTAGCATGATAAAGAAGATTCAAAGAGAGTGAGATGCCAGCTCCTTTCATTCCGTCAGTAGCTTCAAACATTTCTGGTATATGAAAAACATGTTTTTCAATGGCAAAAATCAATGAATATTGTAAATGCACAAACAGTAATATCTCCACATTGCAAGGTGCAATTCTGAAATTTTTTGCTTTTTCCTGTTAATCCTAGCATGATAAAGAAGATTCAGAGTGAGATGCCAGCTCCTTTCATTCAGTCAGTAGCTTCAAACATTTCTGGTATATGAAAAACGTTTTTCAATGGCAAAAATCAATGAATATTGTAAATGCACAAACAGTAATATCTCCACATTGCAAGGTGCAATTCTGAAATTTTTTGCTTTTTCCTGCTAATCCTAGCATGATAAAGAAGATTCAAAGAGAGTGAGATGCCAGCTCCTTTTATTCAGTCAGTAGCTTCAAACATTTCTGGTATATGAAAAACGTTTTTCAATGGCAAAAATCAATGAATATTGTAAATGCACAAACAGTAATATCTCCACATTGCACGGTGCAATTCTGAAATTTTTAGCTTTTTCCTGTTAATCCTAGCATGATAAAGAAGATTCAAAGAGAGTGAGATGCCAGCTCCTTTCATTCAGTCAGTAGCTTCAAACATTTCTGGTATATGAAAAACATGTTTTTCAATGGCAAAAATCAATGAATATTGTAAATGCACAAACAGTAATATCTCCACATTGCAAAGTGCAATTCTGAAATTTTTTGCTTTTTCCTGCTAATCCTAGCATGATAAAGAAGATTCAAAGAGAGTGAGATGCCAGCTCCTTTTATTCAGTCAGTAGCTTCAAACATTTCTGGTATATGAAAAACGTTTTTCAATGGCAAAAATCAATGAATATTGTAAATGCACAAACAGTAATATCTCCACATTGCACGGTGCAATTCTGAAATTTTTAGCTTTTTCCTACTAATCCTAGCATGATAAAGAAGATTCAAAGAGAGTGAGATGCCAGCTCCTTTCATTCAGTCAGTAGCTTCAAACATTTCTGGTATATGAAAAACATGTTTTTCAATGGCAAAAATCAATGAATATTGTAAATGCACAAACAGTAATATCTCCACATTGCAAGGTGCAATTCTGAAATTTTTTGCTTTTTCCTGCTAATCCTAGCATGATAAAGAAGATTCAAAGAGAGTGAGATGCCAGCTCCTTTCATTCAGTCAGTAGCTTCAAACATTTCTGGTATATGAAAAACATGTTTTTCAATGGCAAAAATCAATGAATATTGTAAATGCACAAACAGTAATATCTCCACATTGCACGGTGCAATTCTGAAATTTTTAGCTTTTTCCTGTTAATCCTAGCATGATAAAGAAGATTCAAAGAGAGTGAGATGCCAGCTCCTTTCATTCAGTCAGTAGCTTCAAACATTTCTGGTATATGAAAAACATGTTTTTCAATGGCAAAAATCAATGAATATTGTAAATGCACAAACAGTAATATCTCCACATTGCACGGTGCAATTCTGAAATTTTTAGCTTTTTCCTGTTAATCCTAGCATGATAAAGAAGATTCAAAGAGAGTGAGATGCCAGCTCCTTTCATTCAGTCAGTAGCTTCAAACATTTCTGGTATATGAAAAACATGTTTTTCAATGGCAAAAATCAATGAATATTGTAAATGCACAAACAGTAATATCTCCACATTGCAAAGTGCAATTCTGAAATTTTTTGCTTTTTCCTGCTAATCCTAGCATGATAAAGAAGATTCAAAGAGAGTGAGATGCCAGCTCCTTTCATTCAATCAGTAGCTTCAAACATTTCTGGTATATGAAAAACATGTTTTTCAATGGCAAAAATCAATGAATATTGTAAATGCACAAACAGTAATATCTCCGCATTGCAAGGTGCAATTCTGAAATTTTTTGCTTTTTCCTGCTAATCCTAGCATGATAAAGAAGATTCAAAGAGAGTGAGATGCCAGCTCCTTTCATTCAGTCAGTAGCTTCAAACATTTCTGGTATATGAAAAACATGTTTTTCAATGGCAAAAATCAATGAATATTGTAAATGCACAAACAGTAATATCTCCACATTGCACGGTGCAATTCTGAAATTTTTAGCTTTTTCCTGTTAATCCTAGCATGATAAAGAAGATTCAAAGAGAGTGAGATGCCAGCTCCTTTCATTCAGTCAGTAGCTTCAAACATTTCTGGTATATGAAAAACATGTTTTTCAATGGCAAAAATCAATGAATATTGTAAATGCACAAACAGTAATATCTCCACATTGCACGGTGCAATTCTGAAATTTTTAGCTTTTTCCTGTTAATCCTAGCATGATAAAGAAGATTCAAAGAGAGTGAGATGCCAGCTCCTTTCATTCCGTCAGTAGCTTCAAACATTTCTGGTATATGAAAAACATGTTTTTCAATGGCAAAAATCAATGAATATTGTAAATGCACAAACAGTAATATCTCCACATTGCAAGGTGCAATTCTGAAATTTTTTGCTTTTTCCTGTTAATCCTAGCATGATAAAGAAGATTCAGAGTGAGATGCCAGCTCCTTTCATTCAGTCAGTAGCTTCAAACATTTCTGGTATATGAAAAACGTTTTTCAATGGCAAAAATCAATGAATATTGTAAATGCACAAACAGTAATATCTCCACATTGCAAGGTGCAATTCTGAAATTTTTTGCTTTTTCCTGCTAATCCTAGCATGATAAAGAAGATTCAAAGAGAGTGAGATGCCAGCTCCTTTTATTCAGTCAGTAGCTTCAAACATTTCTGGTATATGAAAAACGTTTTTCAATGGCAAAAATCAATGAATATTGTAAATGCACAAACAGTAATATCTCCACATTGCACGGTGCAATTCTGAAATTTTTAGCTTTTTCCTGTTAATCCTAGCATGATAAAGAAGATTCAAAGAGAGTGAGATGCCAGCTCCTTTCATTCAGTCAGTAGCTTCAAACATTTCTGGTATATGAAAAACATGTTTTTCAATGGCAAAAATCAATGAATATTGTAAATGCACAAACAGTAATATCTCCACATTGCAAAGTGCAATTCTGAAATTTTTTGCTTTTTCCTGCTAATCCTAGCATGATAAAGAAGATTCAAAGAGAGTGAGATGCCAGCTCCTTTTATTCAGTCAGTAGCTTCAAACATTTCTGGTATATGAAAAACGTTTTTCAATGGCAAAAATCAATGAATATTGTAAATGCACAAACAGTAATATCTCCACATTGCACGGTGCAATTCTGAAATTTTTAGCTTTTTCCTACTAATCCTAGCATGATAAAGAAGATTCAAAGAGAGTGAGATGCCAGCTCCTTTCATTCAGTCAGTAGCTTCAAACATTTCTGGTATATGAAAAACATGTTTTTCAATGGCAAAAATCAATGAATATTGTAAATGCACAAACAGTAATATCTCCACATTGCAAGGTGCAATTCTGAAATTTTTTGCTTTTTCCTGCTAATCCTAGCATGATAAAGAAGATTCAAAGAGAGTGAGATGCCAGCTCCTTTCATTCAGTCAGTAGCTTCAAACATTTCTGGTATATGAAAAACATGTTTTTCAATGGCAAAAATCAATGAATATTGTAAATGCACAAACAGTAATATCTCCACATTGCACGGTGCAATTCTGAAATTTTTAGCTTTTTCCTGTTAATCCTAGCATGATAAAGAAGATTCAAAGAGAGTGAGATGCCAGCTCCTTTCATTCAGTCAGTAGCTTCAAACATTTCTGGTATATGAAAAACATGTTTTTCAATGGCAAAAATCAATGAATATTGTAAATGCACAAACAGTAATATCTCCACATTGCACGGTGCAATTCTGAAATTTTTAGCTTTTTCCTGTTAATCCTAGCATGATAAAGAAGATTCAAAGAGAGTGAGATGCCAGCTCCTTTCATTCAGTCAGTAGCTTCAAACATTTCTGGTATATGAAAAACATGTTTTTCAATGGCAAAAATCAATGAATATTGTAAATGCACAAACAGTAATATCTCCACATTGCAAGGTGCAATTCTGAAATTTTTTGCTTTTTCCTGTTATTCCTAGCATGATAAAGAAGATTCAAAGAGAGTGAGATGCCAGCTCCTTTCATTCAGTCAGTAGCTTCAAACATTTCTGGTATATGAAAAACGTTTTTCAATGGCAAAAATCAATGAATATTGTAAATGCACAAACAGTAATATCTCCACATTGCAAGGTGCAATTCTGAAATTTTTTGCTTTTTCCTGTTAATCCTAGCATGATAAAGAAGATTCAAAGAGAGTGAGATGCCAGCTCCTTTCATTCAGTCAGTAGCTTCAAACATTTCTGGTATATGAAAAACATGTTTTTCAATGGCAAAAATCAATGAATATTGTAAATGCACAAACAGTAATATCTCCACATTGCACGGTGCAATTCTGAAATTTTTAGCTTTTTCCTGTTAATCCTAGCATGATAAAGAAGATTCAAAGAGAGTGAGATGCCAGCTCCTTTCATTCAGTCAGTAGCTTCAAACATTTCTGGTATATGAAAAACATGTTTTTCAATGGCAAAAATCAATGAATATTGTAAATGCACAAACAGTAATATCTCCACATTGCAAGGTGCAATTCTGAAATTTTTAGCTTTTTCCTGTTAATCCTAGCATGATAAAGAAGATTCAAAGAGAGTGAGATGCCAGCTCCTTTCATTCAATCAGTAGCTTCAAACATTTCTGGTATATGAAAAACATGTTTTTCAATGGCAAAAATCAATGAATATTGTAAATGCACAAACAGTAATATCTCCGCATTGCAAGGTGCAATTCTGAAATTTTTTGCTTTTTCCTGCTAATCCTAGCATGATAAAGAAGATTCAAAGAGAGTGAGATGCCAGCTCCTTTCATTCAGTCAGTAGCTTCAAACATTTCTGGTATATGAAAAACATGTTTTTCAATGGCAAAAATCAATGAATATTGTAAATGCACAAACAGTAATATCTCCACATTGCACGGTGCAATTCTGAAATTTTTAGCTTTTTCCTACTAATCCTAGCATGATAAAGAAGATTCAAAGAGAGTGAGATGCCAGCTCCTTTCATTCAGTCAGTAGCTTCAAACATTTCTGGTATATGAAAAACATGTTTTTCAATGGCAAAAATCAATGAATATTGTAAATGCACAAACAGTAATATCTCCACATTGCAAGGTGCAATTCTGAAATTTTTTGCTTTTTCCTGCTAATCCTAGCATGATAAAGAAGATTCAAAGAGAGTGAGATGCCAGCTCCTTTCATTCAGTCAGTAGCTTCAAACATTTCTGGTATATGAAAAACATGTTTTTCAATGGCAAAAATCAATGAATATTGTAAATGCACAAACAGTAATATCTCCACATTGCACGGTGCAATTCTGAAATTTTTAGCTTTTTCCTGTTAATCCTAGCATGATAAAGAAGATTCAAAGAGAGTGAGATGCCAGCTCCTTTCATTCAGTCAGTAGCTTCAAACATTTCTGGTATATGAAAAACATGTTTTTCAATGGCAAAAATCAATGAATATTGTAAATGCACAAACAGTAATATCTCCACATTGCACGGTGCAATTCTGAAATTTTTAGCTTTTTCCTGTTAATCCTAGCATGATAAAGAAGATTCAAAGAGAGTGAGATGCCAGCTCCTTTCATTCAGTCAGTAGCTTCAAACATTTCTGGTATATGAAAAACGTTTTTCAATGGCAAAAATCAATGAATATTGTAAATGCACAAACAGTAATATCTCCACATTGCAAGGTGCAATTCTGAAATTTTTTGCTTTTTCCTGTTATTCCTAGCATGATAAAGAAGATTCAAAGAGAGTGAGATGCCAGCTCCTTTCATTCAGTCAGTAGCTTCAAACATTTCTGGTATATGAAAAACATGTTTTTCAATGGCAAAAATCAATGAATATTGTAAATGCACAAACAGTAATATCTCCACATTGCAAGGTGCAATTCTGAAATTTTTTGCTTTTTCCTGCTAATCCTAGCATGATAAAGAAGATTCAAAGAGAGTGAGATGCCAGCTCCTTTCATTCAGTCAGTAGCTTCAAACATTTCTGGTATATGAAAAACGTTTTTCAATGGCAAAAATCAATGAATATTGTAAATGCACAAACAGTAATATCTCCACATTGCACGGTGCAATTCTAAGCTACTGACTGAATGAAAGGAGCTGGCATCTCACTCTCTTTGAATCTTCTTTATCATGCTAAGAGGAGCAGGAAAAAGCAAAAAATTTCAGAATTGCACCTTGCAATGCGGAGAAATTACTGTTTGTGCATTTACAATATTCATTGATTTTTGCCATTGAAAAACATCATGTTATTCATATACCAGAAATGTTTGAAGCTACTGACTGAATGAAAGGAGCTGGCATCTCACTCTCTTTGAATCTTCTTTATCATTCTAAGAGGAGCAGGAAAAAGCAAAAAATTTCAGAATTGCACCTTGCAATGTGGAGAAATTACTGTTTGTGCATTTACAATATTCATTGATTTTTGCCATTGAAAAACATCATGTTATTCATATACCAGAAATGTTTGAAGCTACTGACTGAATGAAAGGAGCTGGCATCTCACTCTCTTTGAATCTTCTTTATCATGCTAAGAGGAGCAGGAAAATGCAAAAAATTTCAGAATTGCACCTTGCAATGTGGAGAAATTACTGTTTGTGCATTTACAATATTCATTGATTTTTACCATTGAAAAACGTCCAGAAATGATTGAAGCTACTGACTGAATGTAAGTAGCTGGCATCTCACTCTCTTTGAATCTTCTTTATCATGCTAAGAGGAGCAGGAAAAAGCAAAAAATTTCAGACTTGCACCTTGCAATGCGGAGAAATTACTGTTTGTGCATTTACAATATTCATTGATTTTTGCCATTGAAAAACATCATGTTATTCATATACCAGAAATGTTTGAAGCTACTGACTGAATGAAAGGAGCTGGCATCTCACTCTCTTTGAATCTTCTTTATCATGCTAAGAGGAGCAGGAAAAAGCAAAAAATTTCAGAATTGCACCTTGCAATGTGGAGAAATTACTGATTGTGCATTTACAATATTCATTGATTTTTACCATTGAAAAACGTCCAGAAATGATTGAAGCTACTGACTGAATGAAAGTAGCTGGCATCTCACTCTCTTTGAATCTTCTTTATCATGCTAAGAGGAGCAGGAAAAAGCAAAAAATTTCAGACTTGCACCTTGCAATGCGGAGAAATTACTGTTTGTGCATTTACAATATTCATTGATTTTTGCCATTGAAAAACATCATGTTATTCATATACCAGAAATGTTTGAAGCTACTGACTGAATCAAAGGAGCTGGCATCTCACTCTCTTTGAATCTTCTTTATCATGCTAAGAGGAGCAGGAAAAAGCAAAAAATTTCAGAATTGCACCTTGCAATGCGGAGAAATTACTGTTTGTGCATTTACAATATTCATTGATTTTTGCCATTGAAAAACGTCCAGAAATGATTGAAGCTACTGACTGAATGAAAGGAGCTGGCATCTCACTCTCTTTGAATCTTCTTTATCATGCTAAGAGGAGCAGGAAAAAGCAAAAAATTTCAGAATTGCACCTTGCAATGCGGAGAAATTACTGTTTGTGCATTTACAATATTCATTGATTTTTGCCATTGAAAAACGTCCAGAAATGATTGAAGCTACTGACTGAATGAAAGGAGCTGGCATCTCACTCTCTTTGAATCTTCTTTATCATGCTAAGAGGAGCAGGAAAAAGCAAAAAATTTCAGAATTGCACCTTGCAATGCGGAGAAATTACTGTTTGTGCATTTACAATATTCATTGATTTTTGCCATTGAAAAACATGTTATTCATATACCAGAAATGTTTGAAGCTACTGACTGAATGAAAGGAGCTGGCACCTCACTCTCTTTGAATCTTCTTTATCATGCTAAGAGGAGCGGGAAAAAGCAAAAAATTTCAGAATTGCACCTTGCAATGCGGAGAAATTACTGTTTGTGCATTTACAATATTCATTGATTTTTGCCATTGAAAAACGTCCAGAAATGATTGAAGGTACTGACTGAATGAAAGGAGCTGGCATCTCACTCTCTTTGAATCTTCTTTATCATGCTAAGAGGAGCAGGAAAAAGCAAAAAATTTCAGAATTGCACCTTGCAATGCGGAGAAATTACTGTTTGTGCATTTACAATATTCATTGATTTTTGCCATTGAAAAACGTCCAGAAATGATTGAAGATACTGACTGAAAGGAGCTGGCATCTCACTCTCTTTGAATCTTCTTTATCATGCTAAGAGGAGCAGGAAAAAGCAAAAAATTTCAGAATTGCACCTTGCAATGCGGAGAAATTACTGTTTGTGCATTTACAATATTCATTGATTTTTGCCATTGAAAAACATCATGTTATTCATATACCAGAAATGATTGAAGCTACTGACTGAATGAAAGGAGCTGGCATCTCACTCTCTTTGAATCTTCTTTATCATGCTAAGAGGAGCAGGAAAAAGCAAAAAATTTCAGAATTGCACCTTGCAATGCGGAGAAATTACAGTTTGTGCATTTACAATATTCATTGATTTTTGCCATTGAAAAACATCCAGAAATGATTGAAGCTACTGACTGAATGAAAGGAGCTGGCATCTCACTCTCTTTGAATCTTCTTTATCATGCTAAGAGGAGCAGGAAAAAGCAAAAAATTTCAGAATTGCACCTTGCAATACGGAGAAATTACTGTTTGTGCATTTACAATATTCATTGATTTTTGCCATTGAAAAACATCATGTTATTCATATACCAGAAATGTTTGAAGCTACTGACTGAATGAAAGGAGCTGGCATCTCACTCTCTTTGAATCTTCTTTATCATGCTAAGAGGAGCAGGAAAAAGCAAAAAATTTCAGAATTGCACCTTGCAATGTGGAGAAATTACTGTTTGTGCATTTACAATATTCATTGATTTTTACCATTGAAAAACGTCCAGAAATGATTGAAGCTACTGACTGAATGAAAGTAGCTGGCATCTCACTCTCTTTGAATCTTCTTTATCATGCTAAGAGGAGCAGGAAAAAGCAAAAAATTTCAGACTTGCACCTTGCAATGCGGAGAAATTACTGTTTGTGCATTTACAATATTCATTGATTTTTGCCATTGAAAAACATCATGTTATTCATATACCAGAAATGTTTGAAGCTACTGACTGAATGAAAGGAGCTGGCATCTCACTCTCTTTGAATCTTCTTTATCATGCTAAGAGGAGCAGGAAAAAGCAAAAAATTTCAGAATTGCACCTTGCAATGCGGAGAAATTACTGTTTGTGCATTTACAATATTCATTGATTTTTGCCATTGAAAAACATCATGTTATTCATATACCAGAAATGTTTGAAGCTACTGACTGAATGAAAGGAGCTGGCATCTCACTCTCTTTGAATCTTCTTTATCATGCTAAGAGGAGCAGGAAAAAGCAAAAAATTTCAGAATTGCACCTTGCAATGTGGAGAAATTACTGTTTGTGCATTTACAATATTCATTGATTTTTACCATTGAAAAACGTCCAGAAATGATTGAAGCTACTGACTGAATGAAAGTAGCTGGCATCTCACTCTCTTTGAATCTTCTTTATCATGCTAAGAGGAGCAGGAAAAAGCAAAAAATTTCAGACTTGCACCTTGCAATGCGGAGAAATTACTGTTTGTGCATTTACAATATTCATTGATTTTTGCCATTGAAAAACATCATGTTATTCATATACCAGAAATGTTTGAAGCTACTGACTGAATGAAAGGAGCTGGCATCTCACTCTCTTTGAATCTTCTTTATCATGCTAAGAGGAGCAGGAAAAAGCAAAAAATTTCAGAATTGCACCTTGCAATGCGGAGAAATTACTGTTTGTGCATTTACAATATTCATTGATTTTTGCCATTGAAAAACGTCCAGAAATGATTGAAGCTACTGACTGAATGAAAGGAGCTGGCATCTCACTCTCTTTGAATCTTGTTTATCATGCTAAGAGGAGCAGGAAAAAGCAAAAAATTTCAGAATTGCACCTTGCAATGCGGAGAAATTACTGTTTGTGCATTTACAATATTCATTGATTTTTGCCATTGAAAAACGTCCAGAAATGATTGAAGATACTGACTGAATGAAAGGAGCTGGCATCTCACTCTCTTTGAATCTTCTTTATCATGCTAAGAGGAGCAGGAAAAAGCAAAAAATTTCAGAATTGCACCTTGCAATGCGGAGAAATTACTGTTTGTGCATTTACAATATTCATTGATTTTTGCCATTGAAAAACATCATGTTATTCATATACCAGAAATGATTGAAGCTACTGACTGAATGAAAGGAGCTGGCATCTCACTCTCTTTGAATCTTCTTTATCATGCTAAGAGGAGCAGGAAAAAGTAAAAAATTTCAGAATTGCACCTTGCAATGCGGAGAAATTACTGTTTGTGCATTTATAATATTCAATGATTTTTGCCATTGAAAAACGTCCAGAAATGATTGAAGCTACTGACTGAACGAAAGGAGCTGGCATCTCACTCTCTTTGAATCTTCTTTATCATGCTAAGAGGAGCAGGAAAAAGCAAAAAATTTCAGAATTGCACCTTGCAATGCGGAGAAATTACTGTTTGTGCATTTACAATATTCATTGATTTTTGCCATTGAAAAACGTCCAGAAATGATTGAAGCTACTGACTGAATGAAAGGAGCTGGCATCTCACTCTCTTTGAATCTTCTTTATCATGCTAAGAGGAGCAGGAAAAAGCAAAAAATTTCAGAATTGCACCTTGCAATGCGGAGAAATTACTGTTTGTGCATTTACAATATTCATTGATTTTTGCCATTGAAAAACATCATGTTATTCATATACCAGAAATGTTTGAAGCTACTGACTGAATGAAAGGAGCTGACATCTCACTCTCTTTGAATCTTCTTTATCATGCTAAGAGGAGCAGGAAAAAGCAAAAAATTTCAGAATTGCACCTTGCAATGCGGAGAAATTACTGTTTGTGCATTTACAATATTCATTGATTTTTGCCATTGATAAACGTCCAGAAATGATTGAAGCTACTGACTGAATGAAAGAAGCTGGCATCTCACTCTCTTTGAATCTTCTTTATCATGCTAAGAGGAGCAGGAAAAAGCAAAAAATTTCAGAATTGCACCTTGCAATGCGGAGAAATTACTGTTTGTGCATTTACAATATTCATTGATTTTTGCCATTGAAAAACATCATGTTATTCATATACCAGAAATGTTTGAAGCTACTGACTGAATGAAAGGAGCTGGCATCTCACTCTCTTTGAATCTTCTTTATCATGCTAAGAGGAGCAGGAAAAAGCAAAAAATTTCAGAATTGCACCTTGCAATGTGGAGAAATTACTGTTTGTGCATTTACAATATTCATTGATTTTTGCCATTGAAAAACATCATGTTATTCATATACCAGAAATGTTTGAAGCTACTGACTGAATGAAAGGAGCTGGCATCTCACTCTCTTTGAATCTTCTTTATCATGCTAAGAGGAGCAGGAAAATGCAAACAATTTCAGAATTGCACCTTGCAATGTGGAGAAATTACTGTTTGTGCATTTACAATATTCATTGATTTTTACCATTGAAAAACGTCCAGAAATGATTGAAGCTACTGACTGAATGTAAGTAGCTGGCATCTCACTCTCTTTGAATCTTCTTTATCATGCTAAGAGGAGCAGGAAAAAGCAAAAAATTTCAGACTTGCACCTTGCAATGCGGAGAAATTACTGTTTGTGCATTTACAATATTCATTGATTTTTGCCATTGAAAAACATCATGTTATTCATATACCAGAAATGTTTGAAGCTACTGACTGAATGAAAGGAGCTGGCATCTCACTCTCTTTGAATCTTCTTTATCATGCTAAGAGGAGCAGGAAAAAGCAAAAAATTTCAGAATTGCACCTTGCAATGTGGAGAAATTACTGATTGTGCATTTACAATATTCATTGATTTTTACCATTGAAAAACGTCCAGAAATGATTGAAGCTACTGACTGAATGAAAGTAGCTGGCATCTCACTCTCTTTGAATCTTCTTTATCATGCTAAGAGGAGCAGGAAAAAGCAAAAAATTTCAGACTTGCACCTTGCAATGCGGAGAAATTACTGTTTGTGCATTTACAATATTCATTGATTTTTGCCATTGAAAAACATCATGTTATTCATATACCAGAAATGTTTGAAGCTACTGACTGAATCAAAGGAGCTGGCATCTCACTCTCTTTGAATCTTCTTTATCATGCTAAGAGGAGCAGGAAAAAGCAAAAAATTTCAGAATTGCACCTTGCAATGCGGAGAAATTAGTTTGTGCATTTACAATATTCATTGATTTTTGCCATTGAAAAACGTCCAGAAATGATTGAAGCTACTGACTGAATGAAAGGAGCTGGCATCTCACTCTCTTTGAATCTTCTTTATCATGCTAAGAGGAGCAGGAAAAAGCAAAAAATTTCAGATTTGCACCTTGCAATGCGGAGAAATTACTGTTTGTGCATTTACAATATTCATTGATTTTTGCCATTGAAAAACGTCCAGAAATGATTGAAGCTACTGACTGAATGAAAGGAGCTGGCATCTCACTCTCTTTGAATCTTCTTTATCATGCTAAGAGGAGCAGGAAAAAGCAAAAAATTTCAGAATTGCACCTTGCAATGCGGAGAAATTACTGTTTGTGCATTTACAATATTCATTGATTTTTGCCATTGAAAAACATGTTATTCATATACCAGAAATGTTTGAAGCTACTGACTGAATGAAAGGAGCTGGCACCTCACTCTCTTTGAATCTTCTTTATCATGCTAAGAGGAGCGGGAAAAAGCAAAAAATTTCAGAATTGCACCTTGCAATGCGGAGAAATTACTGTTTGTGCATTTACAATATTCATTGATTTTTGCCATTGAAAAACGTCCAGAAATGATTGAAGGTACTGACTGAATGAAAGGAGCTGGAATCTCACTCTCTTTGAATCTTCTTTATCATGCTAAGAGGAGCAGGAAAAAGCAAAAAATTTCAGAATTGCACCTTGCAATGCGGAGAAATTACTGTTTGTGCATTTACAATATTCATTGATTTTTGCCATTGAAAAACATCATGTTATTCATATACCAGAAATGTTTGAAGCTACTGACTGAATGAAAGGAGTTGGCATCTCACTCTCTTTGAATCTTCTTTATCATGCTAAGAGGAGCAGGAAAAAGCAAAAAATTTCAGAATTGCACCTTGCAATGCGGAGAAATTACTGTTTGTGCATTTACAATATTCATTGATTTTTGCCATTGAAAAACATCATGTTATTCATATACCAGAAATGTTTGAAGCTACTGACTGAATGAAAGGAGCTGGCATCTCACTCTCTTTGAATCTTCTTTATCATGCTAAGAGGAGCAGGAAAAAGCAAAAAATTTTAGAATTGCACATTGCAATGTGGAGAAATTACTGTTTGTGCATTTACAATATTCATTGATTTTTACCATTGAAAAACGTCCAGAAATGATTGAAGCTACTGACTGAATGAAAGTAGCTGGCATCTCACTCTCTTTGAATCTTCTTTATCATGCTAAGAGGAGCAGGAAAAAGCAAAAAATTTCAGACTTGCACCTTGCAATGCGGAGAAATTACTGTTTGTGCATTTACAATATTCATTGATTTTTGCCATTGAAAAACATCATGTTATTCATATACCAGAAATGTTTGAAGCTACTGACTGAATGAAAGGAGCTGGCATCTCACTCTCTTTGAATCTTCTTTATCATGCTAAGAGGAGCAGGAAAAAGCAAAAAATTTCAGAATTGCACCTTGCAATGCGGAGAAATTACTGTTTGTGCATTTACAATATTCATTGATTTTTGCCATTGAAAAACATGTTATTCATATACCAGAAATGTTTGAAGCTACTGACTGAATGAAAGGAGCTGGCACCTCACTCTCTTTGAATCTTCTTTATCATGCTAAGAGGAGCGGGAAAAAGCAAAAAATTTCAGAATTGCACCTTGCAATGCGGAGAAATTACTGTTTGTGCATTTACAATATTCATTGATTTTTGCCATTGAAAAACGTCCAGAAATGATTGAAGGTACTGACTGAATGAAAGGAGCTGGCATCTCACTCTCTTTGAATCTTCTTTATCATGCTAAGAGGAGCAGGAAAAAGCAAAAAATTTCAGAATTGCACCTTGCAATGCGGAGAAATTACTGTTTGTGCATTTACAATATTCATTGATTTTTGCCATTGAAAAACATCATGTTATTCATATACCAGAAATGTTTGAAGCTACTGACTGAATGAAAGGAGTTGGAATCTCACTCTCTTTGAATCTTCTTTATCATGCTAAGAGGAGCAGGAAAAAGCAAAAAATTTCAGAATTGCACCTTGCAATGCGGAGAAATTACTGTTTGTGCATTTACAATATTCATTGATTTTTGCCATTGAAAAACATCATGTTATTCATATACCAGAAATGTTTGAAGCTACTGACTGAATGAAAGGAGCTGGCATCTCACTCTCTTTGAATCTTCTTTATCATGCTAAGAGGAGCAGGAAAAAGCAAAAAATTTTAGAATTGCACATTGCAATGTGGAGAAATTACTGTTTGTGCATTTACAATATTCATTGATTTTTACCATTGAAAAACGTCCAGAAATGATTGAAGCTACTGACTGAATGAAAGTAGCTGGCATCTCACTCTCTTTGAATCTTCTTTATCATGCTAAGAGGAGCAGGAAAAAGCAAAAAATTTCAGACTTGCACCTTGCAATGCGGAGAAATTACTGTTTGTGCATTTACAATATTCATTGATTTTTGCCATTGAAAAACATCATGTTATTCATATACCAGAAATGTTTGAAGCTACTGACTGAATGAAAGGAGCTGGCATCTCACTCTCTTTGAATCTTCTTTATCATGCTAAGAGGAGCAGGAAAAAGCAAAAAATTTCAGAATTGCACCTTGCAATGCGGAGAAATTACTGTTTGTGCATTTACAATATTCATTGATTATTGCCATTGAAAAACGTCCAGAAATGATTGAAGCTACTGACTGAATGAAAGGAGCTGGCATCTCACTCTCTTTGAATCTTCTTTATCATGCTAAGAGGAGCAGGAAAAAGCAAAAAATTTCAGAATTGCACCTTGCAATGCGGAGAAATTACTGTTTGTGCATTTACAATATTCATTGATTTTTGCCATTGAAAAACGTCCAGAAATGATTGAAGCTACTGACTGAATGAAAGGAGCTGGCATCTCACTCTCTTTGAATCTTCTTTATCATGCTAAGAGGAGCAGGAAAAAGCAAAAAATTTCAGAATTGCACCTTGCAATGCGGAGAAATTACTGTTTGTGCATTTACAATATTCATTGATTTTTGCCATTGAAAAACATGTTATTCATATACCAGAAATGTTTGAAGCTACTGACTGAATGAAAGGAGCTGGCACCTCACTCTCTTTGAATCTTCTTTATCATGCTAAGAGGAGCGAGAAAAAGCAAAAAATTTCAGAATTGCACCTTGCAATGCGGAGAAATTACTGTTTGTGCATTTATAATATTCAATGATTTTTGCCATTGAAAAACGTCCAGAAATGATTGAAGCTACTGACTGAACGAAAGGAGCTGGCATCTCACTCTCTTTGAATCTTCTTTATCATGCTAAGAGGAGCAGGAAAAAGCAAAAAATTTCAGAATTGCACCTTGCAATGCGGAGAAATTACTGTTTGTGCATTTACAATATTCATTGATTTTTGCCATTGAAAAACGTCCAGAAATGATTGAAGCTACTGACTGAATGAAAGGAGCTGGCATCTCACTCTCTTTGAATCTTCTTTATCATGCTAAGAGGAGCAGGAAAAAGCAAAAAATTTCAGAATTGCACCTTGCAATGCGGAGAAATTACTGTTTGTGCATTTACAATATTCATTGATTTTTGCCATTGAAAAACATCATGTTATTCATATACCAGAAATGTTTGAAGCTACTGGCTGAATGAAAGGAGCTGACATCTCACTCTCTTTGAATCTTCTTTATCATGCTAAGAGGAGCAGGAAAAAGCAAAAAATTTCAGAATTGCACCTTGCAATGCGGAGAAATTACTGTTTGTGCATTTACAATATTCATTGATTTTTGCCATTGAAAAACGTCCAGAAATGATTGAAGCTACTGACTGAATGAAAGGAGCTGGCATCTCACTCTCTTTGAATCTTCTTTATCATGCTAAGAGGAGCAGGAAAAAGCAAAAAATTTCAGAATTGCACCTTGCAATGCGGAGAAATTACTGTTTGTGCATTTACAATATTCATTGATTTTTGCCATTGAAAAACATCATGTTATTCATATACCAGAAATGTTTGAAGCTACTGACTGAATGAAAGGAGCTGGCATCTCACTCTCTTTGAATCTTCTTTATCATGCTAAGAGGAGCAGGAAAAAGCAAAAAATTTCAGAATTGCACCTTGCAATGTGGAGAAATTACTGTTTGTGCATTTACAATATTCATTGATTTTTGCCATTGAAAAACATCATGTTATTCATATACCAGAAATGTTTGAAGCTACTGACTGAATGAAAGGAGCTGGCATCTCACTCTCTTTGAATCTTCTTTATCATGCTAAGAGGAGCAGGAAAAAGCAAAAAATTTCAGAATTGCACCTTGCAATGTGGAGAAATTACTGTTTGTGCATTTACAATATTCATTGATTTTTACCATTGAAAAACGTCCAGAAATGATTGAAGCTACTGACTGAATGAAAGTAGCTGGCATCTCACTCTCTTTGAATCTTCTTTATCATGCTAAGAGGAGCAGGAAAAAGCAAAAAATTTCAGACTTGCACCTTGCAATGCGGAGAAATTACTGTTTGTGCATTTACAATATTCATTGATTTTTGCCATTGAAAAACATCATGTTATTCATATACCAGAAATGTTTGAAGCTACTGACTGAATGAAAGGAGCTGGCATCTCACTCTCTTTGAATCTTCTTTATCATGCTAAGAGGAGCAGGAAAAAGCAAAAAATTTCAGAATTGCACCTTGCAATGTGGAGAAATTACTGATTGTGCATTTACAATATTCATTGATTTTTACCATTGAAAAACGTCCAGAAATGATTGAAGCTACTGACTGAATGAAAGTAGCTGGCATCTCACTCTCTTTGAATCTTCTTTATCATGCTAAGAGGAGCAGGAAAAAGCAAAAAATTTCAGACTTGCACCTTGCAATGCGGAGAAATTACTGTTTGTGCATTTACAATATTCATTGATTTTTGCCATTGAAAAACATCATGTTATTCATATACCAGAAATGTTTGAAGCTACTGACTGAATCAAAGGAGCTGGCATCTCACTCTCTTTGAATCTTCTTTATCATGCTAAGAGGAGCAGGAAAAAGCAAAAAATTTCAGAATTGCACCTTGCAATGCGGAGAAATTACTGTTTGTGCATTTACAATATTCATTGATTTTTGCCATTGAAAAACGTCCAGAAATGATTGAAGCTACTGACTGAATGAAAGGAGCTGGCATCTCACTCTCTTTGAATCTTCTTTATCATGCTAAGAGGAGCAGGAAAAAGCAAAAAATTTCAGAATTGCACCTTGCAATGCGGAGAAATTACTGTTTGTGCATTTACAATATTCATTGATTTTTGCCATTGAAAAACGTCCAGAAATGATTGAAGCTACTGACTGAATGAAAGGAGCTGGCATCTCACTCTCTTTGAATCTTCTTTATCATGCTAAGAGGAGCAGGAAAAAGCAAAAAATTTCAGAATTGCACCTTGCAATGCGGAGAAATTACTGTTTGTGCATTTACAATATTCATTGATTTTTGCCATTGAAAAACATCATGTTATTCATATACCAGAAATGTTTGAAGCTACTGACTGAATGAAAGGAGTTGGCATCTCACTCTCTTTGAATCTTCTTTATCATGCTAAGAGGAGCAGGAAAAAGCAAAAAATTTCAGAATTGCACCTTGCAATGCGGAGAAATTACTGTTTGTGCATTTACAATATTCATTGATTTTTGCCATTGAAAAACATCATGTTATTCATATACCAGAAATGTTTGAAGCTACTGACTGAATGAAAGGAGCTGGCATCTCACTCTCTTTGAATCTTCTTTATCATGCTAAGAGGAGCAGGAAAAAGCAAAAAATTTTAGAATTGCACATTGCAATGTGGAGAAATTACTGTTTGTGCATTTACAATATTCATTGATTTTTACCATTGAAAAACGTCCAGAAATGATTGAAGCTACTGACTGAATGAAAGTAGCTGGCATCTCACTCTCTTTGAATCTTCTTTATCATGCTAAGAGGAGCAGGAAAAAGCAAAAAATTTCAGACTTGCACCTTGCAATGCGGAGAAATTACTGTTTGTGCATTTACAATATTCATTGATTTTTGCCATTGAAAAACATTATGTTATTCATATACCAGAAATGTTTGAAGCTACTGACTGAATGAAAGGAGCTGGCATCTCACTCTCTTTGAATCTTCTTTATCATGCTAAGAGGAGCAGGAAAAAGCAAAAAATTTCAGAATTGCACCTTGCAATGCGGAGAAATTACTGTTTGTGCATTTACAATATTCATTGATTTTTGCCATTGAAAAACGTCCAGAAATGATTGAAGCTACTGACTGAATGAAAGGAGCTGGCATCTCACTCTCTTTGAATCTTCTTTATCATGCTAAGAGGAGCAGGAAAAAGCAAAAAATTTCAGAATTGCACCTTGCAATGCGGAGAAATTACTGTTTGTGCATTTACAATATTCATTGATTTTTGCCATTGAAAAACGTCCAGAAATGATTGAAGCTACTGACTGAATGAAAGGAGCTGGCATCTCACTCTCTTTGAATCTTCTTTATCATGCTAAGAGGAGCAGGAAAAAGCAAAAAATTTCAGAATTGCACCTTGCAATGCGGAGAAATTACTGTTTGTGCATTTACAATATTCATTGATTTTTGCCATTGAAAAACATGTTATTCATATACCAGAAATGTTTGAAGCTACTGACTGAATGAAAGGAGCTGGCACCTCACTCTCTTTGAATCTTCTTTATCATGCTAAGAGGAGCGAGAAAAAGCAAAAAATTTCAGAATTGCACCTTGCAATGCGGAGAAATTACTGTTTGTGCATTTACAATATTCATTGATTTTTGCCATTGAAAAACGTCCAGAAATGATTGAAGGTACTGACTGAATGAAAGGAGCTGGCATCTCACTCTCTTTGAATCTTCTTTATCATGCTAAGAGGAGCAGGAAAAAGCAAAAAATTTCAGAATTGCACCTTGCAATGCGGAGAAATTACTGTTTGTGCATTTACAATATTCATTGATTTTTGCCATTGAAAAACGTCCAGAAATGATTGAAGCTACTGACTGAATGAAAGGAGCTGGCATCTCACTCTCTTTGAATGTTCTTTATCATGCTAAGAGGAGCAGGAAAAAGCAAAAAATTTCAGAATTGCACCTTGCAATGTGGAGAAATTACTGTTTGTGCATTTACAATATTCATTGATTTTTACCATTGAAAAACGTCCAGAAATGATTGAAGCTACTGACTGAATGAAAGTAGCTGGCATCTCACTCTCTTTGAATCTTCTTTATCATGCTAAGAGGAGCAGGAAAAAGCAAAAATTTTCAGACTTGCACCTTGCAATGCAGAGAAATTACTGTTTGTGCATTTACAATATTCATTGATTTTTGCCATTGAAAAACGTCCAGAAATGATTGAAGGTACTGACTGAATGAAAGGAGCTGGCATCTCACTCTCTTTGAATCTTCTTTATCATGCTAAGAGGAGCAGGAAAAAGCAAAAAATTTTAGAATTGCACATTGCAATGTGGAGAAATTACTGTTTGTGCATTTACAATATTCATTGATTTTTACCATTGAAAAACGTCCAGAAATGATTGAAGCTACTGACTGAATGAAAGTAGCTGGCATCTCACTCTCTTTGAATCTTCTTTATCATGCTAAGAGGAGCAGGAAAAAGCAAAAAATTTCAGACTTGCACCTTGCAATGCGGAGAAATTACTGTTTGTGCATTTACAATATTCATTGATTTTTGCCATTGAAAAACATCATGTTATTCATATACCAGAAATGTTTGAAGCCACTGACTGAATGAAAGGAGCTGGCATCTCACTCTCTTTGAATCTTCTTTATCCTGCTAAGAGGAGCAGGAAAAAGCAAAAAATTTCAGAATTGCACCTTGCAATGCGGAGAAATTACTGTTTGTGCATTTACAATATTCATTGATTTTTGCCATTGAAAAACGTCCAGAAATGATTGAAGCTACTGACTGAATGAAAGGAGCTGGCATCTCACTCTCTTTGTATCTTCTTTATCATGCTAAGAGGAGCAGGAAAAAGCAAAAAATTTCAGAATTGCACCTTGCAATGCGGAGAAATTACTGTTTGTGCATTTACAATATTCATTGATTTTTGCCATTGAAAAACGTCCAGAAATGATTGAAGCTACTGACTGAATGAAAGGAGCTGGCATCTCACTCTCTTTGAATCTTCTTTATCATGCTAAGAGGAGCAGGAAAAAGCAAAAAATTTCAGAATTGCACGTTGCAATGCGGAGAAATTACTGTTTGTGCATTTACAATATTCATTGATTTTTGCCATTGAAAAACATGTTATTCATATACCAGAAATGTTTGAAGCTACTGACTGAATGAAAGGAGCTGGCACCTCACTCTCTTTGAATCTTCTTTATGATGCTAAGAGGAGCGGGAAAAAGCAAAAAATTTCAGAATTGCACCTTGCAATGCGGAGAAATTACTGTTTGTGCATTTACAATATTCATTGATTTTTGCCATTGAAAAACGTCCAGAAATGATTGAAGGTACTGACTGAATGAAAGGAGCTGGCATCTCACTCTCTTTGAATCTTCTTTATCATGCTAAGAGGAGCAGGAAAAAGCAAAAAATTTCAGAATTGCACCTTGCAATGCGGAGAAATTACTGTTTGTGCATTTACAATATTCATTGATTTTTGCCATTGAAAAACGTCCAGAAATGATTGAAGCTACTGACTGAATGAAAGGAGCTGGCATCTCACTCTCTTTGAATCTTCTTTATCATGCTAAGAGGAGCAGGAAAAAGCAAAAAATTTCAGAATTGCACCTTGCAATGCGGAGAAATTACAGTTTGTGCATTTACAATATTCATTGATTTTTGCCATTGAAAAACATCCAGAAATGATTGAAGCTACTGACTGAATGAAAGAAGCTGGCATCTCACTCTCTTTGAATCTTCTTTATCATGCTAAGAGGAGCAGGAAAAAGCAAAAAATTTCAGAATTGCACCTTGAAATGCGGAGAAATTACTGTTTGTGCATTTACAATATTCATTGATTTTTGCCATTGAAAAACATCATGTTATTCATATACCAGAAATGTTTGAAGCTACTGACTGAATGAAAGGAGCTGGCATCTCACTCTCTTTGAATCTTCTTTATCATGCTAAGAGGAGCAGGAAAAAGCAAAAAATTTCAGAATTGCACCTTGCAATGTGGAGAAATTACTGTTTGTGCATTTACAATATTCATTGATTTTTACCATTGAAAAACGTCCAGAAATGATTGAAGCTACTGACTGAATGAAAGGAGCTGGCATCTCACTCTCTTTGAATCTTCTTTATCATGCTAAGAGGAGCAGGAAAAAGCAAAAAATTTCAGACTTGCACCTTGCAATGCGGAGAAATTACTGTTTGTGCATTTACAATATTCATTGATTTTTGCCATTGAAAAACATCATGTTATTCATATACCAGAAATGTTTGAAGCTACTGACTGAATGAAAGGAGCTGGCATCTCACTCTCTTTGAATCTTCTTTATCATGCTAAGAGGAGCAGGAAAAAGCAAAAAATTTCAGACTTGCACCTTGCAATGCGGAGAAATTACTGTTTGTGCATTTACAATATTCATTGATTTTTGCCATTGAAAAACATCATGTTATTCATATACCAGAAATGTTTGAAGCTACTGACTGAATGAAAGGAGCTGGCATCTCACTCTCTTTGAATCTTCTTTATCATGCTAAGAGGAGCAGGAAAAAGCAAAAAATTTCAGAATTGCACCTTGCAATGCGGAGAAATTACTGTTTGTGCATTTACAATATTCATTGATTTTTGCCATTGAAAAACGTCCAGAAATGATTGAAGCTACTGACTGAATGAAAGGAGCTGGCATCTCACTCTCTTTGAATCTTCTTTATCATGCTAAGAGGAGCAGGAAAAAGCAAAAAATTTCAGAATTGCACCTTGCAATGCGGAGAAATTACTGTTTGTGCATTTACAATATTCATTGATTTTTGCCATTGAAAAACGTCCAGAAATGATTGAAGCTACTGACTGAATGAAAGGAGCTGGCATCTCACTCTCTTTGAATCTTCTTTATCATGCTAAGAGGAGCAGGAAAAAGCAAAAAATTTCAGAATTGCACCTTGCAATGCGGAGAAATTACTGTTTGTGCATTTACAATATTCGTTGATTTTTGCCATTGAAAAACGTCCAGAAATGATTGAAGCTACTGACTGAATGAAAGGAGCTGGCATCTCACTCTCTTTGAATCTTCTTTATCATGCTAAGAGGAGCAGGAAAATGCAAAAAATTTCAGAATTGCACCTTGCAATGCGGAGAAATTACAGTTTGTGCATTTACAATATTCATTGATTTTTGCCATTGAAAAACGTCCAGAAATGATTGAAGCTACTGACTGAATGAAAGGAGCTGGCATCTCACTCTCTTTGAATCTTCTTTATCATGCTAAGAGGAGCAGGAAAAAGCAAAAAATTTCAGAATTGCACCTTGCAGTGCGGAGAAATTACTGTTTGTGCATTTACAATATTCATTGATTTTTGCCATTGAAAAACATGTTATTCATATACCAGAAATGTTTGAAGCTCCTGACTGAATGAAAGGAGCTGGCACCTCACTCTCTTTGAATCTTCTTTATCATGCTAAGAGGAGCAGGAAAAAGCAAAAAATTTCAGAATTGCACCTTGCAATGCGGAGAAATTACTGTTTGTGCATTTACAATATTCATTGATTTTTGCCATTGAAAAACGTCCAGAAATGATAGAAGCTACTGACTGAATGAAAGGAGCTGGCATCTCACTCTCTTTGAATCTTCTTTATCATGCTAAGAGGAGCAGGAAAAAGCAAAAAATTTCAGAATTGCACCTTGCAATGCGGAGAAATTACTGTTTGTGCATTTACAATATTCATTGATTTTTGCCATTGAAAAATGTCCAGAAATGATTGAAGCTACTGACTGAATGAAAGGAGCTGGCATCTCACTCTCTTTGAATCTTCTTTATCATGCTAAGAGGAGCAGGAAAAAGCAAAAAATTTCAGAATTGCGCCTTGCAATGCGGAGAAATTACTGTTTGTGCATTTACAAAATTCATTGATTTTTGCCATTGAAAAACATCATGTTATTCATATACCAGAAATGATTGAAGCTACTGACTGAAGGAAAGGAGCTGGCATCTCACTCTCTTTGAATCTTCTTTATCATGCTAAGAGGAGCAGGAAAAAGCAAAAAATTTCAGAATTGCACCTTGCAATGCGGAGAAATTACTGTTTGTGCATTTACAATATTCATTGATTTTTGCCATTGAAAAACGTCCAGAAATGATTGAAGCTACTGACTGAATGAAAGGAGCTGGCATCTCACTCTCTTTGAATCTTCTTTATCATGCTAAGAGGAGCAGGAAAAAGCAAAAAATTTCAGAATTGCACCTTGCAATGCGGAGAAATTACTGTTTGTGCATTTACAATATTCATTGATTTTTGCGATTGAAAAACATCATGTTATTCATATACCAGAAATGATTGAAGCTACTGACTGAATGAAAGGAGCTGGCATCTCACTCTCTTTGAATCTTCTTTATCATGCTAAGAGGAGCAGGAAAAAGTAAAAAATTTCAGAATTGCACCTTGCAATGCGGAGAAATTACTGTTTGTGCATTTACAATATTCAATGATTTTTGCCTTTGAAAAACGTCCAGAAATGATTGAAGCTACTGACTGAATGAAAGGAGCTGGTATCTCACTCTCTTTGAATCTTGTTTATCATGCTAAGAGGAGCAGGAAAAAGCAAAAAATTTCAGAATTGCACCTTGCAATGCGGAGAAATTACTGTTTGTGCATTTACAATATTCATTGATTTTTGCCATTGAAAAACGTCCAGAAATGATTGAAGCTACTGACTGAATGAAAGGAGCTGGCATCTCACTCTCTTTGAATCTTCTTTATCATGCTAAGAGGAGCAGGAAAAAGCAAAAAATTTCAGAATTGCACCTTGCAATGCGGAGAAATTACTGTTTGTGCATTTACAATATTCATTGATTTTTGCTATTGAAAAACATCATGTTATTCATATACCAGAAATGATTGAAGCTACTGACTGAATGAAAGGAGCTGGCATCTCACTCTCTTTGAATCTTCTTTATCATGCTAAGAGGAGCAGGAAAAATCAAAAAATTTCAGAATTGCACCTTGCAATGCGGAGAAATTACAGTTTGTGCATTTACAATATTCATTGATTTTTGCCATAGAAAAACGTCCAGAAATGATTGAAGCTACTGACTGAATGAAAGGAGCTGGCATCTCACTCTCTTTGAATATTCTTTATCATGCTAAGAGGAGCAGGAAAAAGCAAAAAATTTCAGAATTGCACCTTGCAATGCGGAGAAATTACTGTTTGTGCATTTACAATATTCATTGATTTTTGCCATTGAAAAACGTCCAGAAATGATTGAAGGTACTGACTGAATGAAAGGAGCTGGAATATCACTCTCTTTGAATCTTCTTTATCATGCTAAGAGGAGCAGGAAAAAGCAAAAAATTTCAGAATTGCACCTTGCAATGCGGAGAAATTACTGTTTGTGCATTTACAATATTCATTGATTTTTGCCATTGAAAAACGTCCAGAAATGATTGAAGCTACTGACTGAATGAAAGGAGCTGGCATCTCACTCTCTTTGAATCTTCTTTATCATGCTAAGAGGAGCAGGAAAAAGCAAAAAATTTCAGAATTGCACCTTGCAATGCGGAGAAATTACTGTTTGTGCATTTACAATATTCATTGATTTTTGCCATTGAAAAATGTCCAGAAATGATTGAAGCTACTGACTGAATGAAAGGAGCTGGCATCTCACTCTCTTTGAATCTTCTTTATCATGCTAAGAGGAGCAGGAAAAAGCAAAAAATTTCAGAATTGCGCCTTGCAATGCGGAGAAATTACTGTTTGTGCATTTACAAAATTCATTGATTTTTGCCATTGAAAAAAATCATGTTATTCATATACCAGAAATGATTGAAGCTACTGACTGAAGGAAAGGAGCTGGCATCTCACTCTCTTTGAATCTTCTTTATCATGCTAAGAGGAGCAGGAAAAAGCAAAAAATTTCAGAATTGCACCTTGCAATGCGGAGAAATTACTGTTTGTGCATTTACAATATTCATTGATTTTTGCCATTGAAAAACATCCAGAAATGATTGAAGCTACTGACTGAATGAAAGGAGCTGGCATCTCACTCTCTTTGAATCTTCTTTATCATGCTAAGAGGAGCAGGAAAAAGCAAAAAATTTCAGAATTGCACCTTGCAATGCGGAGAAATTACAGTTTGTGCATTTACAATATTCATTGATTTTTGCCATTGAAAAACGTCCAGAAATGATTGAAGCTACTGACTGAATGAAAGGAGCTGGCATCTCACTCTCTTTGAATATTCTTTATCATGCTAAGAGGAGCAGGAAAAAGCAAAAAATTTCAGAATTGCACCTTGCAATGCGGAGAAATTACTGTTTGTGCATTTACAATATTCATTGATTTTTGCCATTGAAAAACGTCCAGAAATGATTGAAGGTACTGACTGAATGAAAGGAGCTGGAATATCACTCTCTTTGAATCTTCTTTATCATGCTAAGAGGAGCAGGAAAAAGCAAAAAATTTCAGAATTGCACCTTGCAATGCGGAGAAATTACTGTTTGTGCATTTACAATATTCATTGATTTTTGCCATTGAAAAACGTCCAGAAATGATTGAAGCTACTGACTGAATGAAAGGAGCTGGCATCTCACTCTCTTTGAATCTTCTTTATCATGCTAAGAGGAGCAGGAAAAAGCAAAAAATTTCAGAATTGCACCTTGCAATGCGGAGAAATTACTGTTTGTGCATTTACAATATTCATTGATTTTTGCCATTGAAAAATGTCCAGAAATGATTGAAGCTACTGACTGAATGAAAGGAGCTGGCATCTCACTCTCTTTGAATCTTCTTTATCATGCTAAGAGGAGCAGGAAAAAGCAAAAAATTTCAGAATTGCGCCTTGCAATGCGGAGAAATTACTGTTTGTGCATTTACAAAATTCATTGATTGTTGCCATTGAAAAACATCATGTTATTCATATACCAGAAATGATTGAAGCTACTGACTGAAGGAAAGGAGCTGGCATCTCACTCTCTTTGAATCTTCTTTATCATGCTAAGAGGAGCAGGAAAAAGCAAAAAATTTCAGAATTGCACCTTGCAATGCGGAGAAATTACTGTTTGTGCATTTACAATATTCATTGATTTTTGCCATTGAAAAACATCCAGAAATGATTGAAGCTACTGACTGAATGAAAGGAGCTGGCATCTCACTCTCTTTGAATCTTCTTTATCATGCTAAGAGGAGCAGGAAAAAGCAAAAAATTTCAGAATTGCACCTTGCAATGCGGAGAAATTACTGTTTGTGCATTTACAATATTCATTGATTTTTGCGATTGAAAAACATCATGTTATTCATATACCAGAAATGATTGAAGCTACTGACTGAATGAAAGGAGCTGGCATCTCACTCTCTTTGAATCTTCTTTATCATGCTAAGAGGAGCAGGAAAAAGTAAAAAATTTCAGAATTGCACCTTGCAATGCGGAGAAATTACTGTTTGTGCATTTACAATATTCAATGATTTTTGCCATTGAAAAACGTCCAGAAATGATTGAAGCTACTGACTGAATGAAAGGAGCTGGCATCTCACTCTCTTTGAATCTTGTTTATCATGCTAAGAGGAGCAGGAAAAAGCAAAAAATTTCAGAATTGCACCTTGCAATGCGGAGAAATTACTGTTTGTGCATTTACAATATTCATTGATTTTTGCCATTGAAAAACGTCCAGAAATGATTGAAGCTACTGACTGAATGAAAGGAGCTGGCATCTCACTCTCTTTGAATCTTCTTTATCATGCTAAGAGGAGCAGGAAAAAGCAAAAAATTTCAGAATTGCACCTTGCAATGCGGAGAAATTACTGTTTGTGCATTTACAATATTCATTGATTTTTGCCATTGAAAAACATCATGTTATTCATATACCAGAAATGATTGAAGCTACTGACTGAATGAAAGGAGCTGGCATCTCACTCTCTGTGAATCTTCTTTATCATGCTAAGAGGAGCAGGAAAAAGCAAAAAATTTCAGAATTGCACCTTGCAATGCGGAGAAATTACTGTTTGTGCATTTACAATATTCATTGATTTTTGCCATTGAAAAACGTCCAGAAATGATTGAAGCTACTGACTGAATGAAAGGAGCTGGCATCTCACTCTCTTTGAATCTTGTTTATCATGCTAAGAGGAGCAGGAAAAAGCAAAAAATTTCAGAATTGCACCTTGCAATGCGGAGAAATTACTGTTTGTGCATTTACAATATTCATTGATTTTTGCCATTGAAAAACGTCCAGAAATGATTGAAGCTACTGACTGAATGAAAGGAGCTGGCATCTCACTCTCTTTGAATCTTCTTTATCATGCTAAGAGGAGCAGGAAAAAGCAAAAAATTTCAGAATTGCACCTTGCAATGCGGAGAAATTACTGTTTGTGCATTTACAATATTCATTGATTTTTGCTATTGAAAAACATCATGTTATTCATATACCAGAAATGATTGAAGCTACTGACTGAATGAAAGGAGCTGGCATCTCACTCTCTTTGAATCTTCTTTATCATGCTAAGAGGAGCAGGAAAAAGCAAAAAATTTCAGAATTGCACCTTGCAATGCGGAGAAATTACAGTTTGTGCATTTACAATATTCATTGATTTTTGCCATTGAAAAACGTCCAGAAATGATTGAAGCTACTGACTGAATGAAAGGAGCTGGCATCTCACTCTCTTTGAATCTTCTTTATCATGCTAAGAGGAGCAGGAAAAAGCAAAAAATTTCAGAATTGCACCTTGCAATGCGGAGAAATTACTGTTTGTGCATTTACAATATTCATTGATTTTTGCCATTGAAAAACGTCCAGAAATGATTGAAGGTACTGACTGAATGAAAGGAGCTGGCATCTCACTCTCTTTGAATCTTCTTTATCATGCTAAGTGGAGCAGGAAAAAGCAAAAAATTTCAGAATTGCACCTTGCAATGCGGAGAAATTACTGTTTGTGCATTTACAATATTCATTGATTTTTGCCATTGAAAAACGTCCAGAAATGATTGAAGCTACTGACTGAATGAAAGGAGCTGGCATCTCACTCTCTTTGAATCTTCTTTATCATGCTAAGAGGAGCAGGAAAAAGCAAAAAATTTCAGAATTGCACCTTGCAATGCGGAGAAATTACTGTTTGTGCATTTACAATATTCATTGATTTTTGCCATTGAAAAATGTCCAGAAATGATTGAAGCTACTGACTGAATGAAAGGAGCTGGCATCTCACTCTCTTTGAATCTTCTTTATCATGCTAAGAGGAGCAGGAAAAAGCAAAAAATTTCAGAATTGCGCCTTGCAATGCGGAGAAATTACTGTTTGTGCATTTACAAAATTCATTGATTTTTGCCATTGAAAAACATCATGTTATTCATATACCAGAAATGATTGAAGCTACTGACTGAAGGAAAGGAGCTGGCATCTCACTCTCTTTGAATCTTCTTTATCATGCTAAGAGGAGCAGGAAAAAGCAAAAAATTTCAGAATTGCACCTTGCAATGCGGAGAAATTACTGTTTGTGCATTTACAATATTCATTGATTTTTGCGATTGAAAAACATCTTGTTATTCATATACCAGAAATGATTGAAGCTACTGACTGAATGAAAGGAGCTGGCATCTCACTCTCTTTGAATCTTCTTTATCATGCTAAGAGGAGCAGGAAAAAGTAAAAAATTTCAGAATTGCACCTTGCAATGCGGAGAAATTACTGTTTGTGCATTTACAATATTCAATGATTTTTGCCATTGAAAAACGTCCAGAAATGATTGAAGCTACTGACTGAATGAAAGGAGCTGGCATCTCACTCTCTTTGAATCTTGTTTATCATGCTAAGAGGAGCAGGAAAAAGCAAAAAATTTCAGAATTGCACCTTGCAATGCGGAGAAATTACTGTTTGTGCATTTACAATATTCATTGATTTTTGCCATTGAAAAACGTCCAGAAATGATTGAAGCTCCTGACTGAATGAAAGGAGCTGGCATCTCACTCTCTTTGAATCTTCTTTATCATGCTAAGAGGAGCAGGAAAAGCAAAAAATTTCAGAATTGCACCTTGCAATGCGGAGAAATTACTGTTTGTGCATTTACAATATTCATTGATTTTTGCCATTGAAAAACGTCCAGAAATGATTGAAGCTACTGACTGAATGAAAGGAGCTGTCATCTCACTCTCTTTGAATGTTCTTTATCATGCTAAGAGGAGCAGGAAAAAGCAAAAAATTTCAGAATTGCACCTTGCAATGCGGAGAAATTACTGTTTGTGCATTTACAATATTCATTGATTTTTGCCATTGAAAAATGTCCAGAAATGATTGAAGCTACTGACTGAATGAAAGGAGCTGGCATCTCACTCTCTTTGAATCTTCTTTATCATGCTAAGAGGAGCAGGAAAAAGCAAAAAATTTCAGAATTGCGCCTTGCAATGCGGAGAAATTACTGTTTGTGCATTTACAAAATTCATTGATTTTTGCCATTGAAAAACATCATGTTATTCATATGCCAGAAATGATTGACGCTACTGACTGAAGGAAAGGAGCTGGCATCTCACTCTCTTTGAATCTTCTTTA
>NW_027370674.1:0-34214 GCF_046119375.1 Phyllobates terribilis
AGCTTCAATCATTTCTGGACGTTTTTCAATGGCAAAAATCAATGAATATTGTAAATGCACAAACAGTAATTTCTCCGCATTTCAAGGTGCAATTCTGAAATTTTTTGCTTTTTCCTGCTCCTCTTAGCATGATAAAGAAGATTCAAAGAGAGCGAGATGCCAGCTCCTTTCATTCAGTCAGTAGCTTCAATCATTTCTGGTATATGAATAACATGATGTTTTTCAATGGCAAAAATCAATGAATATTGTAAATGCACAAACAGTAATTTCTCCGCATTGCAAGGTGCAATTCTGAAATTTTTTGCTTTTTCCTGCTCCTCTTAGCATGATAAAGAAGATTCAAAGAGAGTGAGATGCCAGCTCCTTTCATTCAGTCAGTAGCTTCAATCATTTCTGGACGTTTTTCAATGGCAAAAATCAATGAATATTGTAAATGCACAAACAGTAATTTCTCCGCATTGCAAGGTGCAATTCTGAAATTTTTTGCTTTTTCCTGCTCCTCTTAGCATGATAAAGAAGATTCAAAGAGAGTGAGATGCCAGCTCCTTTCATTCAGTCAGTAGCTTCAAACATTTCTGGTATATGAATAACATGATGTTTTTCAATGGCAAAAATCAATGAATATTGTAAATGCACAAACAGTAATTTCTCCGCATTGCAAGTTGCAATTCTGAAATTTTTTGCTTTTTCCTGCTCCTCTTAGCATGATAAAGAAGATTCAAAGAGAGTGAGATGCCAGCTCCTTTCATTCAGTCAGTAGCTTCAATTATTTCTGGACGTTTTTCAATGGCAAAAATCAATGAATATTGTAAATGCACAAACAGTAATTTCTCCGCATTGCAAGGTGCAATTCTGAAATTTTTTGCTTTTTCCTGCTCCTCTTAGCATGATAAAGAAGATTCAAAGAGAGTGAGATGCCAGCTCCTTTCATTCAGTCAGTTGCTTCAATCATTTCTGGACGTTTTTCAATGGCAAAAATCAGTGAATATTGTAAATGCACAAACAGTAATTTCTCCGCATTGCAAGGTGCAATTCTGAAATTTTTTGCTTTTTCCTGCTCCTCTTAGCATGATAAAGAAGATTCAAAGAGAGTGAGATGCCAGCTCCTTTCATTCAGTCAGTAGCTTCAATCATTTCTGGACGTTTTTCAATGGCAAAAATCAATGAATATTGTAAATGCACAAACAGTAATTTCTCCGCATTGCAAGGTGCAATTCTGAAATTTTTTGCTTTTTCCTGCTCCTCTTTGCATGATAAAGAAGATTCAAAGAGAGTGAGATGCCAGCTCCTTTCATTCAGTCAGTAGCTTCAATCATTTCTGGTATATGAATAACATGATGTTTTTCAATGGCAAAAATCAATTAATATTGTAAATGCACAAACAGTAATTTCTCCGCATTGCAAGGTGCAATTCTGAAATTTTTGGCTTTTTCCTGCTTCTCTTAGCATGATAAAGAAGATTCAAAGAGAGTGAGATGCCAGCTCCTTTCATTCAGTCAGTAGCTTCAATCATTTCTGGATGTTTTTCAATGGCAAAAATCAATGAATATTGTAAATGCACAAACAGTAATTTCTCCGCATTGCAAGGTGCAATTCTGAAATTTCTTGCATTTTCCTGCTCCTCTTAGCATGATAAAGAAGATTCAAAGAGAGTGAGATGCCAGCTCCTTTCATTCAGTCAGTAGCTTCAATCATTTCTGGACGTTTTTCAATGGCAAAAATCAATGAATATTGTAAATGCACAAACAGTAATTTCTCCGCATTGCAAGGTGCAATTCTGAAATTTTTTGCTTTTTCCTGCTCCTCTTAGCATGATAAAGAAGATTCAAAGAGAGTGCGATGCCAGCTCCTTTCATTCAGTCAGTAGCTTCAAACATTTCTGGTATATGAATAACATGATGTTTTTCAATGGCAAAAATCAATGAATATTGTAAATGCACAAACAGTAATTTCTCCGCATTGCAAGGTGCAATTCTGAAATTTTTTGCTTTTTCCTGCTCCTCTTAGCATGATAAAGAAGATTCAAAGAGAGTGAGATGCCAGCTCCTTTCATTCAGTCAGTAGCTTCAATCATTTCTGGTATATGAATAACATGATGTTTTTCAATGGCAAAAATCAATGAATATTGTAAATGCACAAACAGTAATTTCTCCGCATTGCAAGTTGCAATTCTGAAATTTTTTGCTTTTTCCTGCTCCTCTTAGCATGATAAAGAAGATTCAAAGAGAGTGAGATGCCAGCTCCTTTCATTCAGTCAGTAGCTTCAATCATTTCTGGACGTTTTTCAATGGCAAAAATCAATGAATATTGTAAATGCACAAACAGTAATTTCTCCGCATTGCAAGGTGCAATTCTGAAATTTTTTGCTTTTTCCTGCTCCTCTTAGCATGATAAAGAAGATTCAAAGAGAGTGAGATGCCAGCTCCTTTCATTCAGTCAGTAGCTTCAATCATTTCTGGACGTTTTTCAATGGCAAAAATCAATGAATATTGTAAATGCACAAACAGTAATTTCTCCGCATTGCAAGGTGCAATTCTGAAATTTTTTGCTTTTTCCTGCTCCTCTTAGCATGATAAAGAAGATTCAAAGAGAGTGAGATGCCAGCTCCTTTCATTCAGTCAGTAGCTTCAATCATTTCTGGTATATGAATAACATGATGTTTTTCAATGGCAAAAATCAATGAATATTGTAAATGCACAAACAGTAATTTCTCCACATTGCAAGGTGCAATTCTGAAATTTTTTGCTTTTTCCTGCTCCTCTTAGCATGATAAAGAAGATTCAAAGAGAGTGAGATGCCAGCTCCTTTCATTCAGTCAGTAGCTTCAATCATTTCTGGACGTTTTTCAATGGCAAAAATCAATGAATATTGTAAATGCACAAACAGTAATTTCTCCGCATTGCAAGGTGCAATTCTGAAATTTTTTGCTTTTTCCTGCTCCTCTTAGCATGATAAAGAAGATTCAAAGAGAGTGAGATGCCAGCTCCTTTCATTCAGTCAGTAGCTTCAATCATTTCTGGACGTTTTTCAATGGCAAAAATCAATGAATATTGTAAATGCACAAACAGTAATTTCTCCGCATTGCAAGGTGCAATTCTGAAATTTTTTGCTTTTTCCTGCTCCTCTTAGCATGATAAAGAAGATTCAAAGAGAGTGAGATGCCAGCTCCTTTCATTCAGTCAGTAGCTTCAATCATTTCTGGTATATGAATAACATGATGTTTTTCAATGGCAAAAATCAATGAATATTGTAAATGCACAAACAGTAATTTCTCCGCATTGCAAGGTGCAATTCTGAAATTTTTTGCTTTTTCCTGCTCCTCTTAGCATGATAAAGAAGATTCAAAGAGAGTGAGATGCCAGCTCCTTTCATTCAGTCAGCAGCTTCAATCATTTCTGGACATTTTTCCATGGCAAAAATCAATGAATATTGTAAATGCACAAACAGTAATTTCTCCGCATTGCAAGGTGCAATTCTGAAATGTTTTGCTTTTTCCTGCTCCTCTTAGCATGATAAAGAAGATTCAAAGAGAGTGAGATGCCAGCTCCTTTCATTCAGTCAGTAGCTTCAAACATTTCTGGTATATGAATAACATGATGTGTTTCAATGGCAAAAATCAATGAATATTGTAAAAGCACAAACAGTAATTTCTCCGCATTGCAAGGTGCAATTCTGAAATTTTTTGCTTTTTCCTGCTCCTCTTAGCATGATAAAGAAGATTCAAAGAGAGTGAGATGCCAGCTCCTTTCATTCAGTCAGTAGCTTCAATCATTTCTGGACGTTTTTCAATGGCAAAAATCAATGAATATTGTAAATGCACAAACAGTAATTTCTCCGCATTGCAAGGTGCCATTCTGAAATTTTTTGCTTTTTCCTGCTCCTCTTAGCATGATAAAGAAGATTCAAAGAGAGTGAGATTCCAGCTCCTTTCATTCAGTCAGTAGCTTCAATCATTTCTGGTATATGAATAACATGATGTTTTTCAATGGCAAAAATCAATGAATATTGTAAATGCACAAACAGTAATTTCTCCGCATTGCAAGTTGCAATTCTGAAATTTTTTGCTTTTTCCTGCTCCTCTTAGCATGATAAAGAAGATTCAAAGAGAGTGAGATGCCAGCTCCTTTCATTCAGTCAGTATCTTCAATTATTTCTGGACGTTTTTCAATGGCAAAAATCAATGAATATTGTAAATGCACAAACAGTAATTTCTCCGCATTGCAAGGTGCAATTCTGAAATTTTTTGCTTTTTCCTGCTCCTCTTAGCATGATAAAGAAGATTCAAAGAGAGTGAGATGCCAGCTCCTTTCATTCAGTCAGTTGCTTCAATCATTTCTGGACGTTTTTCAATGGCAAAAATCAGTGAATATTGTAAATGCACAAACAGTAATTTCTCCGCATTGCAAGGTGCAATTCTGAAATTTTTTGCTTTTTCCTGCTCCTCTTAGCATGATAAAGAAGATTCAAAGAGAGTGAGATGCCAGCTCCTTTCATTCAGTCAGTAGCTTCAATCATTTCTGGACGTTTTTCAATGGCAAAAATCAATGAATATTGTAAATGCACAAACAGTAATTTCTCCGCATTGCAAGGTGCAATTCTGAAATTTTTTGCTTTTTCCTGCTCCTCTTTGCATGATAAAGAAGATTCAAAGAGAGTGAGATGCCAGCTCCTTTCATTCAGTCAGTAGCTTCAATCATTTCTGGTATATGAATAACATGCTGTTTTTCAATGGCAAAAATCAATGAATATTGTAAATGCACAAACAGTAATTTCTCCGCATTGCAAGGTGCAATTCTGAAATTTTTGGCTTTTTCCTGCTCCTCTTAGCATGATAAAGAAGATTCAAAGAGAGTGAGATGCCAGCTCCTTTCATTCAGTCAGTAGCTTCAATCATTTCTGGATGTTTTTCAATGGCAAAAATCAATGAATATTGTAAATGCACAAACAGTAATTTCTCCGCATTGCAAGGTGCAATTCTGAAATTTTTTGCTTTTTCCTGCTCCTCTTAGCATGATAAAGAAGATTCAAAGAGAGTGAGATGCCAGCTCCTTTCATTCAGTCAGTAGCTTCAATCATTTCTGGACGTTTTTCAATGGCAAAAATCAATGAATATTGTAAATGCACAAACAGTAATTTCTCCGCATTGCAAGGTGCAATTCTGAAATTTTTTGCTTTTTCCTGCTCCTCTTAGCATGATAAAGAAGATTCAAAGAGAGTGAGATGCCAGCTCCTTTCATTCAGTCAGTAGCTTCAATCATTTCTGGTATATGAATAACATGATGTTTTTCAATGGCAAAAATCAATGAATATTGTAAATGCACAAACAGTAATTTCTCCACATTGCAAGGTGCAATTCTGAAATTTTTTGCTTTTTCCTGCTCCTCTTAGCATGATAAAGAAGATTCAAAGAGAGTGAGATGCCAGCTCCTTTCATTCAGTCAGTAGCTTCAATCATTTCTGGACGTTTTTCAATGGCAAAAATCAATGAATATTGTAAATGCACAAACAGTAATTTCTCCGCATTGCAAGGTGCAATTCTGAAATTTTTTGCTTTTTCCTGCTCCTCTTAGCATGATAAAGAAGATTCAAAGAGAGTGAGATGCCAGCTCCTTTCATTCAGTCAGTAGCTTCAATCATTTCTGGACGTTTTTCAATGGCAAAAATCAATGAATATTGTAAATGCACAAACAGTAATTTCTCCGCATTGCAAGGTGCAATTCTGAAATTTTTTGCTTTTTCCTGCTCCTCTTAGCATGATAAAGAAGATTCAAAGAGAGTGAGATGCCAGCTCCTTTCATTCAGTCAGTAGCTTCAATCATTTCTGGTATATGAATAACATGATGTTTTTCAATGGCAAAAATCAATGAATATTGTAAATGCACAAACAGTAATTTCTCCGCATTGCAAGGTGCAATTCTGAAATTTTTTGCTTTTTCCTGCTCCTCTTAGCATGATAAAGAAGATTCAAAGAGAGTGAGATGCCAGCTCCTTTCATTCAGTCAGTAGCTTCAATCATTTCTGGACGTTTTTCAATGGCAAAAATCAATGAATATTGTAAATGCACAAACAGTAATTTCTCCGCATTGCAAGGTGCCATTCTGAAATTTTTTGCTTTTTCCTGCTCCTCTTAGCATGATAAAGAAGATTCAAAGAGAGTGAGATTCCAGCTCCTTTCATTCAGTCAGTAGCTTCAATCATTTCTGGTATATGAATAACATGATGTTTTTCAATGGCAAAAATCAATGAATATTGTAAATGCACAAACAGTAATTTCTCCGCATTGCAAGTTGCAATTCTGAAATTTTTTGCTTTTTCCTGCTCCTCTTAGCATGATAAAGAAGATTCAAAGAGAGTGAGATGCCAGCTCCTTTCATTCAGTCAGTATCTTCAATTATTTCTGGACGTTTTTCAATGGCAAAAATCAATGAATATTGTAAATGCACAAACAGTAATTTCTCCGCATTGCAAGGTGCAATTCTGAAATTTTTTGCTTTTTCCTGCTCCTCTTAGCATGATAAAGAAGATTCAAAGAGAGTGAGATGCCAGCTCCTTTCATTCAGTCAGTTGCTTCAATCATTTCTGGACGTTTTTCAATGGCAAAAATCAGTGAATATTGTAAATGCACAAACAGTAATTTCTCCGCATTGCAAGGTGCAATTCTGAAATTTTTTGCTTTTTCCTGCTCCTCTTAGCATGATAAAGAAGATTCAAAGAGAGTGAGATGCCAGCTCCTTTCATTCAGTCAGTAGCTTCAATCATTTCTGGACGTTTTTCAATGGCAAAAATCAATGAATATTGTAAATGCACAAACAGTAATTTCTCCGCATTGCAAGGTGCAATTCTGAAATTTTTTGCTTTTTCCTGCTCCTCTTTGCATGATAAAGAAGATTCAAAGAGAGTGAGATGCCAGCTCCTTTCATTCAGTCAGTAGCTTCAATCATTTCTGGTATATGAATAACATGATGTTTTTCAATGGCAAAAATCAATGAATATTGTAAATGCACAAACAGTAATTTCTCCGCATTGCAAGGTGCAATTCTGAAATTTTTGGCTTTTTCCTGCTCCTCTTAGCATGATAAAGAAGATTCAAAGAGAGTGAGATGCCAGCTCCTTTCATTCAGTCAGTAGCTTCAATCATTTCTGGATGTTTTTCAATGGCAAAAATCAATGAATATTGTAAATGCACAAACAGTAATTTCTCCGCATTGCAAGGTGCAATTCTGAAATTTCTTGCATTTTCCTGCTCCTCTTAGCATGATAAAGAAGATTCAAAGAGAGTGAGATGCCAGCTCCTTTCATTCAGTCAGTAGCTTCAATCATTTCTGGACGTTTTTCAATGGCAAAAATCAATGAATATTGTAAATGCACAAACAGTAATTTCTCCGCATTGCAAGGTGCAATTCTGAAATTTTTTGCTTTTTCCTGCTCCTCTTAGCATGATAAAGAAGATTCAAAGAGAGTGCGATGCCAGCTCCTTTCATTCAGTCAGTAGCTTCAAACATTTCTGGTATATGAATAACATGATGTTTTTCAATGGCAAAAATCAATGAATATTGTAAATGCACAAACAGTAATTTCTCCGCATTGCAAGGTGCAATTCTGAAATTTTTTGCTTTTTCCTGCTCCTCTTAGCATGATAAAGAAGATTCAAAGAGAGTGAGATGCCAGCTCCTTTCATTCAGTCAGTAGCTTCAATCATTTCTGGTATATGAATAACATGATGTTTTTCAATGGCAAAAATCAATGAATATTGTAAATGCACAAACAGTAATTTCTCCGCATTGCAAGTTGCAATTCTGAAATTTTTTGCTTTTTCCTGCTCCTCTTAGCATGATAAAGAAGATTCAAAGAGAGTGAGATGCCAGCTCCTTTCATTCAGTCAGTAGCTTCAATCATTTCTGGACGTTTTTCAATGGCAAAAATCAATGAATATTGTAAATGCACAAACAGTAATTTCTCCGCATTGCAAGGTGCAATTCTGAAATTTTTTGCTTTTTCCTGCTCCTCTTAGCATGATAAAGAAGATTCAAAGAGAGTGAGATGCCAGCTCCTTTCATTCAGTCAGTAGCTTCAATCATTTCTGGACGTTTTTCAATGGCAAAAATCAATGAATATTGTAAATGCACAAACAGTAATTTCTCCGCATTGCAAGGTGCAATTCTGAAATTTTTTGCTTTTTCCTGCTCCTCTTAGCATGATAAAGAAGATTCAAAGAGAGTGAGATGCCAGCTCCTTTCATTCAGTCAGTAGCTTCAATCATTTCTGGTATATGAATAACATGATGTTTTTCAATGGCAAAAATCAATGAATATTGTAAATGCACAAACAGTAATTTCTCCACATTGCAAGGTGCAATTCTGAAATTTTTTGCTTTTTCCTGCTCCTCTTAGCATGATAAAGAAGATTCAAAGAGAGTGAGATGCCAGCTCCTTTCATTCAGTCAGTAGCTTCAATCATTTCTGGACGTTTTTCAATGGCAAAAATCAATGAATATTGTAAATGCACAAACAGTAATTTCTCCGCATTGCAAGGTGCAATTCTGAAATTTTTTGCTTTTTCCTGCTCCTCTTAGCATGATAAAGAAGATTCAAAGAGAGCGAGATGCCAGCTCCTTTCATTCAGTCAGTAGCTTCAATCATTTCTGGTATATGAATAACATGATGTTTTTCAATGGCAAAAATCAATGAATATTGTAAATGCACAAACAGTAATTTCTCCGCATTGCAAGGTGCAATTCTGAAATTTTTTGCTTTTTCCTGCTCCTCTTAGCATGATAAAGAAGATTCAAAGAGAGTGAGATGCCAGCTCCTTTCATTCAGTCAGTAGCTTCAATCATTTCTGGACGTTTTTCAATGGCAAAAATCAATGAATATTGTAAATGCACAAACAGTAATTTCTCCGCATTGCAAGGTGCAATTCTGAAATTTTTTGCTTTTTCCTGCTCCTCTTAGCATGATAAAGAAGATTCAAAGAGAGTGAGATGCCAGCTCCTTTCATTCAGTCAGTAGCTTCAAACATTTCTGGTATATGAATAACATGATGTTTTTCAATGGCAAAAATCAATGAATATTGTAAATGCACAAACAGTAATTTCTCCGCATTGCAAGTTGCAATTCTGAAATTTTTTGCTTTTTCCTGCTCCTCTTAGCATGATAAAGAAGATTCAAAGAGAGTGAGATGCCAGCTCCTTTCATTCAGTCAGTAGCTTCAATTATTTCTGGACGTTTTTCAATGGCAAAAATCAATGAATATTGTAAATGCACAAACAGTAATTTCTCCGCATTGCAAGGTGCAATTCTGAAATTTTTTGCTTTTTCCTGCTCCTCTTAGCATGATAAAGAAGATTCAAAGAGAGTGAGATGCCAGCTCCTTTCATTCAGTCAGTTGCTTCAATCATTTCTGGACGTTTTTCAATGGCAAAAATCAGTGAATATTGTAAATGCACAAACAGTAATTTCTCCGCATTGCAAGGTGCAATTCTGAAATTTTTTGCTTTTTCCTGCTCCTCTTAGCATGATAAAGAAGATTCAAAGAGAGTGAGATGCCAGCTCCTTTCATTCAGTCAGTAGCTTCAATCATTTCTGGACGTTTTTCAATGGCAAAAATCAATGAATATTGTAAATGCACAAACAGTAATTTCTCCGCATTGCAAGGTGCAATTCTGAAATTTTTTGCTTTTTCCTGCTCCTCTTTGCATGATAAAGAAGATTCAAAGAGAGTGAGATGCCAGCTCCTTTCATTCAGTCAGTAGCTTCAATCATTTCTGGTATATGAATAACATGATGTTTTTCAATGGCAAAAATCAATTAATATTGTAAATGCACAAACAGTAATTTCTCCGCATTGCAAGGTGCAATTCTGAAATTTTTGGCTTTTTCCTGCTCCTCTTAGCATGATAAAGAAGATTCAAAGAGAGTGAGATGCCAGCTCCTTTCATTCAGTCAGTAGCTTCAATCATTTCTGGATGTTTTTCAATGGCAAAAATCAATGAATATTGTAAATGCACAAACAGTAATTTCTCCGCATTGCAAGGTGCAATTCTGAAATTTCTTGCATTTTCCTGCTCCTCTTAGCATGATAAAGAAGATTCAAAGAGAGTGAGATGCCAGCTCCTTTCATTCAGTCAGTAGCTTCAATCATTTCTGGACGTTTTTCAATGGCAAAAATCAATGAATATTGTAAATGCACAAACAGTAATTTCTCCGCATTGCAAGGTGCAATTCTGAAATTTTTTGCTTTTTCCTGCTCCTCTTAGCATGATAAAGAAGATTCAAAGAGAGTGCGATGCCAGCTCCTTTCATTCAGTCAGTAGCTTCAAACATTTCTGGTATATGAATAACATGATGTTTTTCAATGGCAAAAATCAATGAATATTGTAAATGCACAAACAGTAATTTCTCCGCATTGCAAGGTGCAATTCTGAAATTTTTTGCTTTTTCCTGCTCCTCTTAGCATGATAAAGAAGATTCAAAGAGAGTGAGATGCCAGATCCTTTCATTCAGTCAGTAGCTTCAATCATTTCTGGTATATGAATAACATGATGTTTTTCAATGGCAAAAATCAATGAATATTGTAAATGCACAAACAGTAATTTCTCCGCATTGCAAGTTGCAATTCTGAAATTTTTTGCTTTTTCCTGCTCCTCTTAGCATGATAAAGAAGATTCAAAGAGAGTGAGATGCCAGCTCCTTTCATTCAGTCAGTAGCTTCAATCATTTCTGGACGTTTTTCAATGGCAAAAATCAATGAATATTGTAAATGCACAAACAGTAATTTCTCCGCATTGCAAGGTGCAATTCTGAAATTTTTTGCTTTTTCCTGCTCCTCTTAGCATGATAAAGAAGATTCAAAGAGAGTGAGATGCCAGCTCCTTTCATTCAGTCAGTAGCTTCAATCATTTCTGGACGTTTTTCAATGGCAAAAATCAATGAATATTGTAAATGCACAAACAGTAATTTCTCCGCATTGCAAGGTGCAATTCTGAAATTTTTTGCTTTTTCCTGCTCCTCTTAGCATGATAAAGAAGATTCAAAGAGAGTGAGATGCCAGCTCCTTTCATTCAGTCAGTAGCTTCAATCATTTCTGGTATATGAATAACATGATGTTTTTCAATGGCAAAAATCAATGAATATTGTAAATGCACAAACAGTAATTTCTCCACATTGCAAGGTGCAATTCTGAAATTTTTTGCTTTTTCCTGCTCCTCTTAGCATGATAAAGAAGATTCAAAGAGAGTGAGATGCCAGCTCCTTTCATTCAGTCAGTAGCTTCAATCATTTCTGGACGTTTTTCAATGGCAAAAATCAATGAATATTGTAAATGCACAAACAGTAATTTCTCCGCATTGCAAGGTGCAATTCTGAAATTTTTTGCTTTTTCCTGCTCCTCTTAGCATGATAAAGAAGATTCAAAGAGAGCGAGATGCCAGCTCCTTTCATTCAGTCAGTAGCTTCAATCATTTCTGGTATATGAATAACATGATGTTTTTCAATGGCAAAAATCAATGAATATTGTAAATGCACAAACAGTAATTTCTCCGCATTGCAAGGTGCAATTCTGAAATTTTTTGCTTTTTCCTGCTCCTCTTAGCATGATAAAGAAGATTCAAAGAGAGTGAGATGCCAGCTCCTTTCATTCAGTCAGTAGCTTCAATCATTTCTGGACGTTTTTCAATGGCAAAAATCAATGAATATTGTAAATGCACAAACAGTAATTTCTCCGCATTGCAAGGTGCAATTCTGAAATTTTTTGCTTTTTCCTGCTCCTCTTAGCATGATAAAGAAGATTCAAAGAGAGTGAGATGCCAGCTCCTTTCATTCAGTCAGTAGCTTCAAACATTTCTGGTATATGAATAACATGATGTTTTTCAATGGCAAAAATCAATGAATATTGTAAATGCACAAACAGTAATTTCTCCGCATTGCAAGGTGCAATTCTGAAATTTTTTGCTTTTTCCTGCTCCTCTTAGCATGATAAAGAAGATTCAAAGAGAGTGAGATGCCAGCTCCTTTCATTCAGTCAGTAGCTTCAATCATTTCTGGACGTTTTTCAATGGCAAAAATCAATGAATATTGTAAATGCACAAACAGTAATTTCTCCGCATTGCAAGGTGCAATTCTGAAATTTTTTGCTTTTTCCTGCTCCTCTTAGCATGATAAAGAAGATTCAAAGAGAGTGAGATGCCAGCTCCTTTCATTCAGTCAGTAGCTTCAATCATTTCTGGACGTTTTTCAATGGCAAAAATCAATGAATATTGTAAATGCACAAACAGTAATTTCTCCGCATTGCAAGGTGCAATTCTGAAATTTTTTGCTTTTTCCTGCTCCTCTTAGCATGATAAAGAAGATTCAAAGAGAGTGAGATGCCAGCTCCTTTCATTCAGTCAGTAGCTTCAATCATTTCTGGTATATGAATAACATGATGTTTTTCAATGGCAAAAATCAATGAATATTGTAAATGCACAAACAGTAATTTCTCCGCATTGCAAGGTGCAATTCGGAAATTTTTTGCTTTTTCCTGCTCCTCTTAGCATGATAAAGAAGATTCAAAGAGAGTGAGATGCCAGCTCCTTTCATTCAGTCAGCAGCTTCAATCATTTCTGGACATTTTTCAATGGCAAAAATCAATGAATATTGTAAATGCACAAACAGTAATTTCTCCGCATTGCAAGGTGCAATTCTGAAATTTTTTGCTTTTTCCTGCTCCTCTTAGCATGATAAAGAAGATTCAAAGAGAGTGAGATGCCAGCTCCTTTCATTCAGTCAGTAGCTTCAAACATTTCTGGTATATGAATAACATGATGTTTTTCAATGGCAAAAATCAATGAATATTGTAAAAGCACAAACAGTAATTTCTCCGCATTGCAAGGTGCAATTCTGAAATTTTTTGCTTTTTCCTGCTCCTCTTAGCATGATAAAGAAGATTCAAAGAGAGTGAGATGCCAGCTCCTTTCATTCAGTCAGTAGCTTCAATCATTTCTGGACGTTTTTCAATGGCAAAAATCAATGAATATTGTAAATGCACAAACAGTAATTTCTCCGCATTGCAAGGTGCAATTCTGAAATTTTTTGCTTTTTCCTGCTCCTCTTAGCATGATAAAGAAGATTCAAAGAGAGTGAGATGCCAGCTCCTTTCATTCAGTCAGTAGCTTCAATCATTTCTGGTATATGAATAACATGATGTTTTTCAATGGCAAAAATCAATGAATATTGTAAATGCACAAACAGTAATTTCTCCGCATTGCAAGTTGCAATTCTGAAATTTTTTGCTTTTTCCTGCTCCTCTTAGCATGATAAAGAAGATTCAAAGAGAGTGAGATGCCAGCTCCTTTCATTCAGTCAGTAGCTTCAATTATTTCTGGACGTTTTTCAATGGCAAAAATCAATGAATATTGTAAATGCACAAACAGTAATTTCTCCGCATTGCAAGGTGCAATTCTGAAATTTTTTGCTTTTTCCTGCTCCTCTTAGCATGATAAAGAAGATTCAAAGAGAGTGAGATGCCAGCTCCTTTCATTCAGTCAGTTGCTTCAATCATTTCTGGACGTTTTTCAATGGCAAAAATCAGTGAATATTGTAAATGCACAAACAGTAATTTCTCCGCATTGCAAGGTGCAATTCTGAAATTTTTTGCTTTTTCCTGCTCCTCTTAGCATGATAAAGAAGATTCAAAGAGAGTGAGATGCCAGCTCCTTTCATTCAGTCAGTAGCTTCAATCATTTCTGGACGTTTTTCAATGGCAAAAATCAATGAATATTGTAAATGCACAAACAGTAATTTCTCCGCATTGCAAGGTGCAATTCTGAAATTTTTTGCTTTTTCCTGCTCCTCTTTGCATGATAAAGAAGATTCAAAGAGAGTGAGATGCCAGCTCCTTTCATTCAGTCAGTAGCTTCAATCATTTCTGGTATATGAATAACATGATGTTTTTCAATGGCAAAAATCAATGAATATTGTAAATGCACAAACAGTAATTTCTCCGCATTGCAAGGTGCAATTCTGAAATTTTTGGCTTTTTCCTGCTCCTCTTAGCATGATAAAGAAGATTCAAAGAGAGTGAGATGCCAGCTCCTTTCATTCAGTCAGTAGCTTCAATCATTTCTGGATGTTTTTCAATGGCAAAAATCAATGAATATTGTAAATGCACAAACAGTAATTTCTCCGCATTGCAAGGTGCAATTCTGAAATTTCTTGCATTTTCCTGCTCCTCTTAGCATGATAAAGAAGATTCAAAGAGAGTGAGATGCCAGCTCCTTTCATTCAGTCAGTAGCTTCAATCATTTCTGGACGTTTTTCAATGGCAAAAATCAATGAATATTGTAAATGCACAAACAGTAATTTCTCCGCATTGCAAGGTGCAATTCTGAAATTTTTTGCTTTTTCCTGCTCCTCTTAGCATGATAAAGAAGATTCAAAGAGAGTGAGATGCCAGCTCCTTTCATTCAGTCAGTAGCTTCAAACATTTCTGGTATATGAATAACATGATGTTTTTCAATGGCAAAAATCAATGAATATTGTAAATGCACAAACAGTAATTTCTCCGCATTGCAAGGTGCAATTCTGAAATTTTTTGCTTTTTCCTGCTCCTCTTAGCATGATAAAGAAGATTCAAAGAGAGTGAGATGCCAGCTCCTTTCATTCAGTCAGTAGCTTCAATCATTTCTGGACGTTTTTCAATGGCAAAAATCAATGAATATTGTAAATGCACAAACAGTAATTTCTCCGCATTGCAAGGTGCAATTCTGAAATTTTTTGCTTTTTCCTGCTCCACTTAGCATGATAAAGAAGATTCAAAGAGAGTGAGATGCCAGCTCCTTTCATTCAGTCAGTAGCTTCAATCATTTCTGGACGTTTTTCAATGGCAAAAATCAATGAATATTGTAAATGCACAAACAGTAATTTCTCCGCATTGCAAGGTGCAATTCTGAAATTTTTTGCTTTTTCCTGCTCCTCTTAGCATGATAAAGAAGATTCAAAGAGAGTGAGATGCCAGCTCCTTTCATTCAGTCAGTAGCTTCAATCATTTCTGGTATATGAATAACATGATGTTTTTCAATGGCAAAAATCAATGAATATTGTAAATGCACAAACAGTAATTTCTCCGCATTGCAAGTTGCAATTCTGAAATTTTTTGCTTTTTCCTGCTCCTCTTAGCATGATAAAGAAGATTCAAAGAGAGTGAGATTCCAGCTCCTTTCATTCAGTCAGTAGCTTCAATCATTTCTGGACGTTTTTCAATGGCAAAAATCAATGAATATTGTAAATGCACAAACAGTAATTTCTCCGCATTGCAAGGTGCAATTCTGAAATTTTTTGCTTTTTCCTGCTCCTCTTAGCATGATAAAGAAGATTCAAAGAGAGTGAGATGCCAGCTCCTTTCATTCAGTCAGTAGCTTCAATCATTTCTGGACGTTTTTCAATGGCAAAAATCAATGAATATTTTAAATGCACAAACAGTAATTTCTCCGCATTGCAAGATGCAATTCTGAAATTTTTTGCTTTTTCCTGCTCCTCTTAGCATGATAAAAAAGATTCAAAGAGAGTGAGATGCCAGCTCCTTTCATTCAGTCAGTAGCTTCAATCATTTCTGGACGTTTTTCAATGGCAAAAATCAATGAATATTGTAAATGCACAAACAGTAATTTCTCCGCATTGCAAGGTGCAATTCTGAAATTTTTTGCTTTTTCCTGCTCCTCTTAGCATGATAAAGAAGATTCAAAGAGAGTGAGATGCCAGCTCCTTTCATTCAGTCAGTAGCTTCAATCATTTCTGGTATATGAATAACATGATGTTTTTCAATGGCAAAAATCAATGAATATTGTAAATGCACAAACAGTAATTTCTCCGCATTGCAAGGTGCAATTCTGAAATTTTTTGCTTTTTCCTGCTCCTCTTAGCATGATAAAGAAGATTCAAAGAGAGTGAGATGCCAGCTCCTTTCATTCAGTCAGTAGCTTCAATTATTTCTGGACGTTTTTCAATGGCAAAAATCAATGAATATTGTAAATGCACAAACAGTAATTTCTCCGCATTGCAAGGTGCAATTCTGAAATTTTTTGCTTTTTCCTGCTCCTCTTAGCATGATAAAGAAGATTCAAAGAGAGTGAGATGCCAGCTCCTTTCATTCAGTCAGTAGCTTCAGTCATTTCTGGACGTTTTTCAATGGCAAAAATCAATGAATATTGTAAATGCACAAACAGTAATTTCTCCGCATTGCAAGGTGCAATTCTGAAATTTTTTGCTTTTTCCTGCTCCTCTTAGCATGATAAAGAAGATTCAAAGAGAGTGAGATGCCAGCTCCTTTCATTCAGTCAGTAGCTTCAAACATTTCTGGTATAAACATTTCTGGACGTTTTTCAATGGCAAAAATCAATGAATATTGTAAATGCACAAACAGTAATATCTCCACATTGCAAGGTGCAATTCTGAAATTTTTTGCTTTTTCCTGCTAATCCTAGCATGATAAAGAAGATTCAAATAGAGTGAGATGCCAGCTCCTTTCATTCAGTCAGTAGCTTCAAACATTTCTGGACGTTTTTCAATGGCAAAATTCAATGAATATTGTAAATGCACAAACAGTAATATCTCCACATTGCCAGGTGCAATTCTGAAATTTTTTGCTTTTTCCTGCTAATCCTAGCATGATAAAGAAGATTCAAAGAGAGTGAGATGCCAGCTCCTTTCATTCAGTCAGTAGCTTCAATCATTTCTGGACGTTTTTCAATGGCAAAAATCAATGAATATTGTAAATGCACAAACAGTAATTTCTCCGCATTGCAAGGTGCAATTCTGAAATTTTTTGCTTTTTCCTGCTCCTCTTAGCATGATAAAGAAGATTCAAAGAGAGTGAGATGCCAGCTCCTTTCATTCAGTCAGTAGCTTCAATCATTTCTGGACGTTTTTCAATGGCAAAAATCAATGAATATTGTAAATGCACAAACAGTAATTTCTCCGCATTGCAAGGTGCAATTCTGAAATTTTTTGCTTTTTCCTGCTCCTCTTAGCATGATAAAGAAGATTCAAAGAGAGTGAGATGCCAGCTCCTTTCATTCAGTCAGTAGCTTCAATCATTTCTGGTATATGAATAACATGATGTTTTTCAATGGCAAAAATCAATGAATATTGTAAATGCACAAACAGTAATTTCTCCGCATTGCAAGGTGCAATTCTGAAATTTTTTGCTTTTTCCTGCTCCTCTTAGCATGATAAAGAAGATTCAAAGAGAGTGAGATGCCAGCTCCTTTCATTCAGTCAGTAGCTTCAATCATTTCTGGACGTTTTTCAATGGCAAAAATCAATGAATATTGTAAATGCACAAACAGTAATTTCTCCGCATTGCAAGATGCAATTCTGAAATTTTTTGCTTTTTCCTGCTCCTCTTAGCATGATAAAGAAGATTCAAAGAGAGTGAGATGCCAGCTCCTTTCATTCAGTCAGTAGCTTCAGTCATTTCTGGACGTTTTTCAATGCAAAAATCAATGAATATTGTAAATGCACAAACAGTAATTTCTCCGCATTGCAAGGTGCAATTCTGAAATTTTTTGCTTTTTCCTGCTCCTCAGCATGATAAAGAAGATTCAAAGAGAGTGAGATGCCAGCTCCTTTCATTCAGTCAGTAGCTTCAATCATTTCTGGTATATGAATAACATGATGTTTTTCAATGGCAAAAATCAATGAATATTGTAAATGCACAAACAGTAATTTCTCCGCATTGCAAGGTGCAATTCTGAAATTTTTTGCTTTTTCCTGCTCCTCTTAGCATGATAAAGAAGATTCAAAGAGAGTGAGATGCCAGCTCCTTTCATTCAGTCAGTAGCTTCAAACATTTCTGGTATATGAATAACATGATGTTTTTCAATGGCAAAAATCAATGAATATTGTAAATGCACAAACAGTAATTTCTCCGCATTGCAAGGTGCAATTCTGAAATTTTTTGCTTTTTCCTGCTCCTCTTAGCATGATAAAGAAGATTCAAAGAGAGTGAGATGCCAGCTCCTTTCATTCAGTCAGTAGCTTCAATCATTTCTGGACGTTTTTCAATGGCAAAAATCAATGAATATTGTAAATGCACAAACAGTAATTTCTCCGCATTGCAAGGTGCAATTCTGAAATTTTTTGCTTTTTCCTGCTCCTCTTAGCATGATAAAGAAGATTCAAAGAGAGTGAGATGCCAGCTTCTTTCATTCAGTCAGTAGCTTCAAACATTTCTGGGATATGAATAACATGATGTTTTTCAATGGCAAAAATTAATGAATATTGTAAATGCACAAACAGTAATTTCTCCGCATTGCAAGGTGCAATTCTGAAATTTTTTGCTTTTTCCTGCTCCTCTTAGCATGATAAAGAAGATTCAAAGAGAGTGAGATGCCAGCTCCTTTCATTCAGTCAGTAGCTTCAATCATTTCTGGACGTTTTTCAATGGCAAAAATCAATGAATATTGTAAATGCACAAACAGTAATTTCTCCGCATTGCAAGGTGCAATTCTGAAATTTTTTGCTTTTTCCTGCTCCTCTTAGCATGATAAAGAAGATTCAAAGAGAGTGAGATGCCAGCTCCTTTCATTCAGTCAGTAGCTTCAATCATTTCTGGATGTTTTTCAATGGCAAAAATTAATGAATATTGTAAATGCACAAACAGTAATTTCTCCGCATTGCAAGGTGCAATTCTGAAATTTTTTGCTTTTTCCTGCTCCTCTTAGCATGATAAAGAAGATTCAAAGAGAGTGAGATGCCAGCTCCTTTCATTCAGTCAGTAGCTTCAAACATTTCTGGTATAAACATTTCTGGACGTTTTTCAATGGCAAAAATCAATGAATATTGTAAATGCACAAACAGTAATATCTCCACATTGCAAGGTGCAATTCTGAAATTTTTTGCTTTTTCCTGCTAATCCTAGCATGATAAAGAAGATTCAAATAGAGTGAGATGCCAGCTCCTTTCATTCAGTCAGTAGCTTCAAACATTTCTGGACGTTTTTCAATGGCAAAATTCAATGAATATTGTAAATGCACAAACAGTAATATCTCCACATTGCCAGGTGCAATTCTGAAATTTTTTGCTTTTTCCTGCTAATCCTAGCATGATAAAGAAGATTCAAAGAGAGTGAGATGCCAGCTCCTTTCATTCAGTCAGTAGCTTCAATCATTTCTGGACGTTTTTCAATGGCAAAAATCAATGAATATTGTAAATGCACAAACAGTAATTTCTCCGCATTGCAAGGTGCAATTCTGAAATTTTTTGCTTTTTCCTGCTCCTCTTAGCATGATAAAGAAGATTCAAAGAGAGTGAGATGCCAGCTCCTTTCATTCAGTCAGTAGCTTCAATCATTTCTGGACGTTTTTCAATGGCAAAAATCAATGAATATTGTAAATGCACAAACAGTAATTTCTCCGCATTGCAAGGTGCAATTCTGAAATTTTTTGCTTTTTCCTGCTCCTCTTAGCATGATAAAGAAGATTCAAAGAGAGTGAGATGCCAGCTCCTTTCATTCAGTCAGTAGCTTCAATCATTTCTGGTATATGAATAACATGATGTTTTTCAATGGCAAAAATCAATGAATATTGTAAATGCACAAACAGTAATTTCTCCGCATTGCAAGGTGCAATTCTGAAATTTTTTGCTTTTTCCTGCTCCTCTTAGCATGATAAAGAAGATTCAAAGAGAGTGAGATGCCAGCTCCTTTCATTCAGTCAGTAGCTTCAATCATTTCTGGACGTTTTTCAATGGCAAAAATCAATGAATATTGTAAATGCACAAACAGTAATTTCTCCGCATTGCAAGATGCAATTCTGAAATTTTTTGCTTTTTCCTGCTCCTCTTAGCATGATAAAGAAGATTCAAAGAGAGTGAGATGCCAGCTCCTTTCATTCAGTCAGTAGCTTCAGTCATTTCTGGACGTTTTTCAATGCAAAAATCAATGAATATTGTAAATGCACAAACAGTAATTTCTCCGCATTGCAAGGTGCAATTCTGAAATTTTTTGCTTTTTCCTGCTCCTCAGCATGATAAAGAAGATTCAAAGAGAGTGAGATGCCAGCTCCTTTCATTCAGTCAGTAGCTTCAATCATTTCTGGTATATGAATAACATGATGTTTTTCAATGGCAAAAATCAATGAATATTGTAAATGCACAAACAGTAATTTCTCCGCATTGCAAGGTGCAATTCTGAAATTTTTTGCTTTTTCCTGCTCCTCTTAGCATGATAAAGAAGATTCAAAGAGAGTGAGATGCCAGCTCCTTTCATTCAGTCAGTAGCTTCAAACATTTCTGGTATATGAATAACATGATGTTTTTCAATGGCAAAAATCAATGAATATTGTAAATGCACAAACAGTAATTTCTCCGCATTGCAAGGTGCAATTCTGAAATTTTTTGCTTTTTCCTGCTCCTCTTAGCATGATAAAGAAGATTCAAAGAGAGTGAGATGCCAGCTCCTTTCATTCAGTCAGTAGCTTCAATCATTTCTGGACGTTTTTCAATGGCAAAAATCAATGAATATTGTAAATGCACAAACAGTAATTTCTCCGCATTGCAAGGTGCAATTCTGAAATTTTTTGCTTTTTCCTGCTCCTCTTAGCATGATAAAGAAGATTCAAAGAGAGTGAGATGCCAGCTTCTTTCATTCAGTCAGTAGCTTCAAACATTTCTGGGATATGAATAACATGATGTTTTTCAATGGCAAAAATTAATGAATATTGTAAATGCACAAACAGTAATTTCTCCGCATTGCAAGGTGCAATTCTGAAATTTTTTGCTTTTTCCTGCTCCTCTTAGCATGATAAAGAAGATTCAAAGAGAGTGAGATGCCAGCTCCTTTCATTCAGTCAGTAGCTTCAATCATTTCTGGACGTTTTTCAATGGCAAAAATCAATGAATATTGTAAATGCACAAACAGTAATTTCTCCGCATTGCAAGGTGCAATTCTGAAATTTTTTGCTTTTTCCTGCTCCTCTTAGCATGATAAAGAAGATTCAAAGAGAGTGAGATGCCAGCTCCTTTCATTCAGTCAGTAGCTTCAATCATTTCTGGATGTTTTTCAATGGCAAAAATCAATGAATATTGTAAATGCACAAACAGTAATTTCTCCGCATTGCAAGGTGCAATTCTGAAATTTTTTGCTTTTTCCTGCTCCTCTTAGCATGATAAAGAAGATTCAAAGAGAGTGAGATGCCAGCTCCTTTCATTCAGTCAGTAGCTTCAATCATTTCTGGTATATGAATAACATGATGTTTTTCAATGGCAAAAATCAATGAATATTGTAAATGCACAAACAGTAATTTCTCCGCATTGCAAGTTGCAATTCTGAAATTTTTTGCTTTTTCCTGCTCCTCTTAGCATGATAAAGAAGATTCAAAGAGAGTGAGATTCCAGCTCCTTTCATTCAGTCAGTAGCTTCAATCATTTCTGGACGTTTTTCAATGGCAAAAGTCAATGAATATTGTAAATGCACAAACAGTAATTTCTCCGCATTGCAAGGTGCAATTCTGAAATTTTTTGCTTTTTCCTGCTCCTCTTAGCATGATAAAGAAGATTCAAAGAGAGTGAGATGCCAGCTCCTTTCATTCAGTCAGTAGCTTCAATCATTTCTGGACGTTTTTCAATGGCAAAAATCAATGAATATTGTAAATGCACAAACAGTAATTTCTCCGCATTGCAAGATGCAATTCTGAAATTTTTTGCTTTTTCCTGCTCCTCTTAGCATGATAAAGAAGATTCAAAGAGAGTGAGATGCCAGCTCCTTTCATTCAGTCAGTAGCTTCAATCATTTCTGGACGTTTTTCAATGGCAAAAATCAATGAATATTGTAAATGCACAAACAGTAATTTCTCCGCATTGCAAGGTGCAATTCTGAAATTTTTTGCTTTTTCCTGCTCCTCTTAGCATGATAAAGAAGATTCAAAGAGAGTGAGATGCCAGCTCCTTTCATTCAGTCAGTAGCTTCAATCATTTCTGGTATATGAATAACATGATGTTTTTCAATGGCAAAAATCAATGAATATTGTAAATGCACAAACAGTAATTTCTCCGCATTGCAAGGTGCAATTCTGAAATTTTTTGCTTTTTCCTGCTCCTCTTAGCATGATAAAGAAGATTCAAAGAGAGTGAGATGCCAGCTCCTTTCATTCAGTCAGTAGCTTCAATCATTTCTGGACGTTTTTCAATGGCAAAAATCAATGAATATTGTAAATGCACAAACAGTAATTTCTCCGCATTGCAAGATGCAATTCTGAAATTTTTTGCTTTTTCCTGCTCCTCTTAGCATGATAAAGAAGATTCAAAGAGAGTGAGATGCCAGCTCCTTTCATTCAGTCAGTAGCTTCAGTCATTTCTGGACGTTTTTCAATGCAAAAATCAATGAATATTGTAAATGCACAAACAGTAATTTCTCCGCATTGCAAGGTGCAATTCTGAAATTTTTTGCTTTTTCCTGCTCCTCAGCATGATAAAGAAGATTCAAAGAGAGTGAGATGCCAGCTCCTTTCATTCAGTCAGTAGCTTCAATCATTTCTGGTATATGAATAACATGATGTTTTTCAATGGCAAAAATCAATGAATATTGTAAATGCACAAACAGTAATTTCTCCGCATTGCAAGGTGCAATTCTGAAATTTTTTGCTTTTTCCTGCTCCTCTTAGCATGATAAAGAAGATTCAAAGAGAGTGAGATGCCAGCTCCTTTCATTCAGTCAGTAGCTTCAAACATTTCTGGTATATGAATAACATGATGTTTTTCAATGGCAAAAATCAATGAATATTGTAAATGCACAAACAGTAATTTCTCCGCATTGCAAGGTGCAATTCTGAAATTTTTTGCTTTTTCCTGCTCCTCTTAGCATGATAAAGAAGATTCAAAGAGAGTGAGATGCCAGCTCCTTTCATTCAGTCAGTAGCTTCAATCATTTCTGGACGTTTTTCAATGGCAAAAATCAATGAATATTGTAAATGCACAAACAGTAATTTCTCCGCATTGCAAGGTGCAATTCTGAAATTTTTTGCTTTTTCCTGCTCCTCTTAGCATGATAAAGAAGATTCAAAGAGAGTGAGATGCCAGCTTCTTTCATTCAGTCAGTAGCTTCAAACATTTCTGGGATATGAATAACATGATGTTTTTCAATGGCAAAAATTAATGAATATTGTAAATGCACAAACAGTAATTTCTCCGCATTGCAAGGTGCAATTCTGAAATTTTTTGCTTTTACCTGCTCCTCTTAGCATGATAAAGAAGATTCAAAGAGAGTGAGATGCCAGCTCCTTTCATTCAGTCAGTAGCTTCAATCATTTCTGGACGTTTTTCAATGGCAAAAATCAATGAATATTGTAAATGCACAAACAGTAATTTCTCCGCATTGCAAGGTGCAATTCTGAAATTTTTTGCTTTTTCCTGCTCCTCTTAGCATGATAAAGAAGATTCAAAGAGAGTGAGATGCCAGCTCCTTTCATTCAGTCAGTAGCTTCAATCATTTCTGGATGTTTTTCAATGGCAAAAATCAATGAATATTGTAAATGCACAAACAGTAATTTCTCCGCATTGCAAGGTGCAATTCTGAAATTTTTTGCTTTTTCCTGCTCCTCTTAGCATGATAAAGAAGATTCAAAGAGAGTGAGATGCCAGCTCCTTTCATTCAGTCAGTAGCTTCAATCATTTCTGGTATATGAATAACATGATGTTTTTCAATGGCAAAAATCAATGAATATTGTAAATGCACAAACAGTAATTTCTCCGCATTGCAAGTTGCAATTCTGAAATTTTTTGCTTTTTCCTGCTCCTCTTAGCATGATAAAGAAGATTCAAAGAGAGTGAGATTCCAGCTCCTTTCATTCAGTCAGTAGCTTCAATCATTTCTGGACGTTTTTCAATGGCAAAAGTCAATGAATATTGTAAATGCACAAACAGTAATTTCTCCGCATTACAAGGTGCAATTCTGAAATTTTTTGCTTTTTCCTGCTCCTCTTAGCATGATAAAGAAGATTCAAAGAGAGTGAGATGCCAGCTCCTTTCATTCAGTCAGTAGCTTCAATCATTTCTGGACGTTTTTCAATGGCAAAAATCAATGAATATTGTAAATGCACAAACAGTAATTTCTCCGCATTGCAAGATGCAATTCTGAAATTTTTTGCTTTTTCCTGCTCCTCTTAGCATGATAAAGAAGATTCAAAGAGAGTGAGATGCCAGCTCCTTTCATTCAGTCAGTAGCTTCAATCATTTCTGGACGTTTTTCAATGGCAAAAATCAATGAATATTGTAAATGCACAAACAGTAATTTCTCCGCATTGCAAGGTGCAATTCTGAAATTTTTGGCTTTTTCCTGCTCCTCTTAGCATGATAAAGAAGATTCAAAGAGAGTGAGATGCCAGCTCCTTTCATTCAGTCAGTAGCTTCAATCATTTCTGGTATATGAATAACATGATGTTTTTCAATGGCAAATATCAATGAATATTGTAAATGCACAAACAGTAATTTCTCCGCATTGCAAGGTGCAATTCTGAAATTTTTTGCTTTTTCCTGCTCCTCTTAGCATGATAAAGAAGATTCAAAGAGAGTGAGATGCCAGCTCCTTTCATTCAGTCAGTAGCTTCAATCATTTCTGGACGTTTTTCAATGGCAAAAATCAATGAATATTGTAAATGCACAAACTGTAATTTCTCCGCATTGCAAGGTGCAATTCTGAAATTTTTTGCTTTTTCCTGCTCCTCTTAGCATGATAAAGAAGATTCAAAGAGAGTGAGATGCCAGCTCCTTTCATTCAGTCAGTAGCTTCAGTCATTTCTGGACGTTTTTCAATGGCAAAAATCAATGAATATTGTAAATGCACAAACAGTAATTTCTCCGCATTGCAAGGTGCAATTCTGAAATTTTTTGCTTTTTCCTGCTCCTCTTAGCATGGTAAAGAAGATTCAAAGAGAGTGAGATGCCAGCTCCTTTCATTCAGTCAGTAGCTTCAATCATTTCTGGTATATGAATAACATGATGTTTTTCAATGGCAAAAATCAATGAATATTGTAAATGCACAAACAGTAATTTCTCCGCATTGCAAGGTGCAATTCTGAAATTTTTTGCTTTTTCCTGCTCCTCTTAGCATGATAAAGAAGATTCAAAGAGAGTGAGATGCCAGCTCCTTTCATTCAGTCAGTAGCTTCAATCATTTCTGGACGTTTTTCAATGGCAAAAATCAATGAATATTGTAAATGCACAAACAGTAATTTCTCCGCATTGCAAGGTGCAATTCTGAAATTTTTTGCTTTTTCCTGCTCCTCTTAGCATGATAAAGAAGATTCAAAGAGAGTGAGATGCCAGCTCCTTTCATTCAGTCAGTAGCTTCAATCATTTCTGGTATATGAATAACATGATGTTTTTCAATGGCAAAAATCAATGAATATTGTAAATGCACAAACAGTAATTTCTCCGCATTGCAAGTTGCAATTCTGAAATTTTTTGCTTTTTCCTGCTCCTCTTAGCATGATAAAGAAGATTCAAAGAGAGTGAGATTCCAGCTCCTTTCATTCAGTCAGTAGCTTCAATCATTTCTGGACGTTTTTCAATGGCAAAAATCAATGAATATTGTAAATGCACAAACAGTAATTTCTCCGCATTGCAAGGTGCAATTCTGAAATTTTTTGCTTTTTCCTGCTCCTCTTAGCATGATAAAGAAGATTCAAAGAGAGTGAGATGCCAGCTCCTTTCATTCAGTCAGTAGCTTCAATCATTTCTGGACGTTTTTCAATGGCAAAAATCAATGAATATTGTAAATGCACAAACAGTATTTTCTCCGCATTGCAAGATGCAATTCTGAAATTTTTTGCTTTTTCCTGCTCCTCTTAGCATGATAAAGAAGATTCAAAGAGAGTGAGATGCCAGCTCCTTTCATTCAGTCAGCAGCTTCAATCATTTCTGGACGTTTTTCAATGGCAAAAATCAATGAATATTGTAAATGCACAAACAGTAATTTCTCCGCATTGCAAGGTGCAATTCTGAAATTTTTTGCTTTTTCCTGCTCCTCTTAGCATGATAAAGAAGATTCAAAGAGAGTGAGATGCCAGCTCCTTTCATTCAGTCAGTAGCTTCAATCATTTCTGGTATATGAATAACATGATGTTTTTCAATGGCAAAAATCAATGAATATTGTAAATGCACAAACAGTAATTTCTCCGCATTGCAAGGTGCAATTCTGAAATTTTTTGCTTTTTCCTGCTCCTCTTAGCATGATAAAGAAGATTCAAAGAGAGTGAGATGCCAGCTCCTTTCATTCAGTCAGTAGCTTCAATCATTTCCGGACGTTTTTCAATGGCAAAAATCAATGAATATTGTAAATGCACAAACTGTAATTTCTCCGCATTGCAAGGTGCAATTCTGAAATTTTTTGCTTTTTCCTGCTCCTCTTAGCATGATAAAGAAGATTCAAAGAGAGTGAGATGCCAGCTCCTTTCATTCAGTCAGTAGCTTCAGTCATTTCTGGACGTTTTTCAATGGCAAAAATCAATGAATATTGTAAATGCACAAACAGTAATTTCTCCGCATTGCAAGGTGCAATTCTGAAATTTTTTGCTTTTTCCTGCTCCTCTTAGCATGATAAAGAAGATTCAAAGAGAGTGAGATGCCAGCTCCTTTCATTCAGTCAGTAGCTTCAAACATTTCTGGTATAAACATTTCTGGACGTTTTTCAATGGCAAAAATCAATGAATATTGTAAAAGCACAAACAGTAATATCTCCACATTGCAAGGTGCAATTCTGAAATTTTTTGCTTTTTCCTGCTAATCCTAGCATGATAAAGAAGATTCAAATAGAGTGAGATGCCAGCTCCTTTCATTCAGTCAGTAGCTTCAAACATTTCTGGACGTTTTTCAATGGCAAAATTCAATGAATATTGTAAATGCACAAACAGTAATATCTCCACATTGCCAGGTGCAATTCTGAAATTTTTTGCTTTTTCCTGCTAATCCTAGCATGATAAAAAAGATTCAAAGAGAGTGAGATGCCAGCTCCTTTCATTCAGTCAGTAGCTTCAATCATTTCTGGACGTTTTTCAATGGCAAAAATCAATGAATATTGTAAATGCACAAACAGTAATTTCTCCGCATTGCAAGGTGCAATTCTGAAATTTTTTGCTTTTTCCTGCTCCTCTTAGCATGATAAAGAAGATTCAAAGAGAGTGAGATGCCAGCTCCTTTCATTCAGTCAGTAGCTTCAATCATTTCTGGACGTTTTTCAATGGCAAAAATCAATGAATATTGTAAATGCACAAACAGTAATTTCTCCGCATTGCAAGGTGCAATTCTGAAATTTTTTGCTTTTTCCTGCTCCTCTTAGCATGATAAAGAAGATTCAAAGAGAGTGAGATGCCAGCTCCTTTCATTCAGTCAGTAGCTTCAATCATTTCTGGTATATGAATAACATGATGTTTTTCAATGGCAAAAATCAATGAATATTGTAAATGCACAAACAGTAATTTCTCCGCATTGCAAGGTGCAATTCTGAAATTTTTTGCTTTTTCCTGCTCCTCTTAGCATGATAAAGAAGATTCAAAGAGAGTGAGATGCCAGCTCCTTTCATTCAGTCAGTAGCTTCAATCATTTCTGGACGTTTTTCAATGGCAAAAATCAATGAATATTGTAAATGCACAAACAGTAATTTCTCCGCATTGCAAGATGCAATTCTGAAATTTTTTGGTTTTTCCTGCTCCTCTTAGCATGATAAAGAAGATTCAAAGAGAGTGAGATGCCAGCTCCTTTCATTCAGTCAGTAGCTTCAGTCATTTCTGGACGTTTTTCAATGGCAAAAATCAATGAATATTGTAAATGCACAAACAGTAATTTCTCTGCATTGCAAGGTGCAATTCTGAAATTTTTTGCTTTTTCCTGCTCCTCTTAGCATGATAAAGAAGATTCAAAGAGAGTGAGATGCCAGCTCCTTTCTTTCAGTCAGTAGCTTCAAACATTTCTGGTATAAACATTTCTGGACGTTTTTCAATGGCAAAAATCAATGAATATTGTAAATGCACAAACAGTAATATCTCCACATTGCAAGGTGCAATGCTGAAATTTTTTGCTTTTTCCTGCTAATCCTAGCATGATAAAGAAGATTCAAATAGAGTGAGATGCCAGCTCCTTTCATTCAGTCAGTAGCTTCAAACATTTCTGGACGTTTTTCATTGGCAAAAATCAATGAATATTGTAAATGCACAAACAGTAATATCTCCACATTGCAAGGTGCAATTCTGAAATTTTTTGCTTTTTCCTGCTAATCCTAGCATGATAAAGAAGATTCAAAGAGAGTGAGATGTCAGCTCCTTTCATTCAGTCAGTAGCTTCAAACATTTCTGGTATATGAATAACATGATGTTTTTCAATGGCAAAAATCAATGAATATTGTAAATGCACAAACAGTAATATCTCCACATTGCAAGGTGCAATTCTGAAATTTTTTGCTTTTTCCTGCTAATCCTAGCATGATAAAGAAGATTCAAAGAGAGTGAGATGCCAGCTCCTTTCATTCAGTCAGTAGCTTCAAACATTTCTGGACGTTTTTCAATGGCAAAAATCAATGAATATTGTAAATGCACAAACAGTAATATCTCCACATTGCAAGGTGCAATTCTGAAATTTTTTGCTTTTTCCTGCTACTCCTAGCATGATAAAGAAGATTCAAAGAGAGTGAGATGCCAGCTCCTTTCATTCAGTCAGTAGCTTCAATCATTTCTGGACGTTTTTCAATGGCAAAAATCAATGAATATTGTAAATGCACAAACAGTAATTTCTCCGCATTGCAAGGTGCAATTCTGAATTTTTTTGCTTTTTCCTGCTCCTCTTAGCATGGTAAAGAAGATTCAAAGAGAGTGAGATGCCAGCTCCTTTCATTCAGTCAGTAGCTTCAGTCATTTCTGGACGTTTTTCAATGGCAAAAATCAATGAATATTGTAAATGCACAAAAAGTAATTTCTCCGCATTGCAAGGTGCAATTCTGAAATTTTTTGCTTTTTCCTGCTCCTCTTAGCATGATAAAGAAGATTCAAAGAGAGTGAGATGCCAGCTCCTTTCATTCAGTCAGTAGCTTCAAACATTTCTGGTATAAACATTTCTGGACGTTTTTCAATGGCAAAAATCAATGAATATTGTAAATGCACAAACAGTAATATCTCCACATTGCAAGGTGCAATTCTGAAATTTTTTGCTTTTTCCTGCTAATCCTAGCATGATAAAGAAGATTCAAATAGAGTGAGATGCCAGCTCCTTTCATTCAGTCAGTAGCTTCAAACATTTCTGGACGTTTTTCAATGGCAAAATTCAATGAATATTGTAAATGCACAAACAGTAATATCTCCACATTGCAAGGTGCAATTCTGAAATTTTTTGCTTTTTCCTGCTCCTCTTAGCATGATAAAGAAGATTCAAAGAGAGTGAGATGCCAGCTCCTTTCATTCAGTCAGTAGCTTCAATCATTTCTGGTATATGAATAACATGATGTTTTTCAATGGCAAAAATCAATGAATATTGTAAATGCACAAACAGTAATTTCTCCGCATTGCAAGGTGCAATTCTGAAATTTTTTGCTTTTTCCTGCTCCTCTTAGCATGATAAAGAAGATTCAAAGAGAGTGAGATGCCAGCTCCTTTCATTCAGTCAGTAGCTTCAATCATTTCCGGACGTTTTTCAATGGCAAAAATCAATGAATATTGTAAATGCACAAACTGTAATTTCTCCGCATTGCAAGGTGCAATTCTGAAATTTTTTGCTTTTTCCTGCTCCTCTTAGCATGATAAAGAAGATTCAAAGAGAGTGAGATGCCAGCTCCTTTCATTCAGTCAGTAGCTTCAGTCATTTCTGGACGTTTTTCAATGGCAAAAATCAATGAATATTGTAAATGCACAAACAGTAATTTCTCCGCATTGCAAGGTGCAATTCTGAAATTTTTTGCTTTTTCCTGCTCCTCTTAGCATGATAAAGAAGATTCAAAGAGAGTGAGATGCCAGCTCCTTTCATTCAGTCAGTAGCTTCAAACATTTCTGGTATAAACATTTCTGGACGTTTTTCAATGGCAAAAATCAATGAATATTGTAAAAGCACAAACAGTAATATCTCCACATTGCAAGGTGCAATTCTGAAATTTTTTGCTTTTTCCTGCTAATCCTAGCATGATAAAGAAGATTCAAATAGAGTGAGATGCCAGCTCCTTTCATTCAGTCAGTAGCTTCAAACATTTCTGGACGTTTTTCAATGGCAAAATTCAATGAATATTGTAAATGCACAAACAGTAATATCTCCACATTGCCAGGTGCAATTCTGAAATTTTTTGCTTTTTCCTGCTAATCCTAGCATGATAAAGAAGATTCAAAGAGAGTGAGATGCCAGCTCCTTTCATTCAGTCAGTAGCTTCAATCATTTCTGGACGTTTTTCAATGGCAAAAATCAATGAATATTGTAAATGCACAAACAGTAATTTCTCCGCATTGCAAGGTGCAATTCTGAAATTTTTTGCTTTTTCCTGCTCCTCTTAGCATGATAAAGAAGATTCAAAGAGAGTGAGATGCCAGCTCCTTTCATTCAGTCAGTAGCTTCAATCATTTCTGGACGTTTTTCAATGGCAAAAATCAATGAATATTGTAAATGCACAAACAGTAATTTCTCCGCATTGCAAGGTGCAATTCTGAAATTTTTTGCTTTTTCCTGCTCCTCTTAGCATGATAAAGAAGATTCAAAGAGAGTGAGATGCCAGCTCCTTTCATTCAGTCAGTAGCTTCAATCATTTCTGGTATATGAATAACATGATGTTTTTCAATGGCAAAAATCAATGAATATTGTAAATGCACAAACAGTAATTTCTCCGCATTGCAAGGTGCAATTCTGAAATTTTTTGCTTTTTCCTGCTCCTCTTAGCATGATAAAGAAGATTCAAAGAGAGTGAGATGCCAGCTCCTTTCATTCAGTCAGTAGCTTCAATCATTTCTGGACGTTTTTCAATGGCAAAAATCAATGAATATTGTAAATGCACAAACAGTAATTTCTCCGCATTGCAAGATGCAATTCTGAAATTTTTTGGTTTTTCCTGCTCCTCTTAGCATGATAAAGAAGATTCAAAGAGAGTGAGATGCCAGCTCCTTTCATTCAGTCAGTAGCTTCAGTCATTTCTGGACGTTTTTCAATGGCAAAAATCAATGAATATTGTAAATGCACAAACAGTAATTTCTCTGCATTGCAAGGTGCAATTCTGAAATTTTTTGCTTTTTCCTGCTCCTCTTAGCATGATAAAGAAGATTCAAAGAGAGTGAGATGCCAGCTCCTTTCTTTCAGTCAGTAGCTTCAAACATTTCTGGTATAAACATTTCTGGACGTTTTTCAATGGCAAAAATCAATGAATATTGTAAATGCACAAACAGTAATATCTCCACATTGCAAGGTGCAATGCTGAAATTTTTTGCTTTTTCCTGCTAATCCTAGCATGATAAAGAAGATTCAAATAGAGTGAGATGCCAGCTCCTTTCATTCAGTCAGTAGCTTCAAACATTTCTGGACGTTTTTCATTGGCAAAAATCAATGAATATTGTAAATGCACAAACAGTAATATCTCCACATTGCAAGGTGCAATTCTGAAATTTTTTGCTTTTTCCTGCTAATCCTAGCATGATAAAGAAGATTCAAAGAGAGTGAGATGTCAGCTCCTTTCATTCAGTCAGTAGCTTCAAACATTTCTGGTATATGAATAACATGATGTTTTTCAATGGCAAAAATCAATGAATATTGTAAATGCACAAACAGTAATATCTCCGCATTGCAAGGTGCAATTCTGAAATTTTTTGCTTTTTCCTGCTAATCCTAGCATGATAAAGAAGATTCAAAGAGAGTGAGATGCCAGCTCCTTTCATTCAGTCAGTAGCTTCAAACATTTCTGGACGTTTTTCAATGGCAAAAATCAATGAATATTGTAAATGCACAAACAGTAATATCTCCACATTGCAAGGTGCAATTCTGAAATTTTTTGCTTTTTCCTGCTACTCCTAGCATGATAAAGAAGATTCAAAGAGAGTGAGATGCCAGCTCCTTTCATTCAGTCAGTAGCTTCAATCATTTCTGGACGTTTTTCAATGGCAAAAATCAATGAATATTGTAAATGCACAAACAGTAATTTCTCCGCATTGCAAGGTGCAATTCTGAATTTTTTTGCTTTTTCCTGCTCCTCTTAGCATGGTAAAGAAGATTCAAAGAGAGTGAGATGCCAGCTCCTTTCATTCAGTCAGTAGCTTCAGTCATTTCTGGACGTTTTTCAATGGCAAAAATCAATGAATATTGTAAATGCACAAAAAGTAATTTCTCCGCATTGCAAGGTGCAATTCTGAAATTTTTTGCTTTTTCCTGCTCCTCTTAGCATGATAAAGAAGATTCAAAGAGAGTGAGATGCCAGCTCCTTTCATTCAGTCAGTAGCTTCAAACATTTCTGGTATAAACATTTCTGGACGTTTTTCAATGGCAAAAATCAATGAATATTGTAAATGCACAAACAGTAATATCTCCACATTGCAAGGTGCAATTCTGAAATTTTTTGCTTTTTCCTGCTAATCCTAGCATGATAAAGAAGATTCAAATAGAGTGAGATGCCAGCTCCTTTCATTCAGTCAGTAGCTTCAAACATTTCTGGACGTTTTTCAATGGCAAAATTCAATGAATATTGTAAATGCACAAACAGTAATATCTCCACATTGCAAGGTGCAATTCTGAAATTTTTTGCTTTTTCCTGCTCCTCTTAGCATGATAAAGAAGATTCAAAGAGAGTGAGATGCCAGCTCCTTTCATTCAGTCAGTAGCTTCAATCATTTCTGGTATATGAATAACATGATGTTTTTCAATGGCAAAAATCAATGAATATTGTAAATGCACAAACAGTAATTTCTCCGCATTGCAAGGTGCAATTCTGAAATTTTTTGCTTTTTCCTGCTCCTCTTAGCATGATAAAGAAGATTCAAAGAGAGTGAGATGCCAGCTCCTTTCATTCAGTCAGTAGCTTCAATCATTTCCGGACGTTTTTCAATGGCAAAAATCAATGAATATTGTAAATGCACAAACTGTAATTTCTCCGCATTGCAAGGTGCAATTCTGAAATTTTTTGCTTTTTCCTGCTCCTCTTAGCATGATAAAGAAGATTCAAAGAGAGTGAGATGCCAGCTCCTTTCATTCAGTCAGTAGCTTCAGTCATTTCTGGACGTTTTTCAATGGCAAAAATCAATGAATATTGTAAATGCACAAACAGTAATTTCTCCGCATTGCAAGGTGCAATTCTGAAATTTTTTGCTTTTTCCTGCTCCTCTTAGCATGATAAAGAAGATTCAAAGAGAGTGAGATGCCAGCTCCTTTCATTCAGTCAGTAGCTTCAAACATTTCTGGTATAAACATTTCTGGACGTTTTTCAATGGCAAAAATCAATGAATATTGTAAAAGCACAAACAGTAATATCTCCACATTGCAAGGTGCAATTCTGAAATTTTTTGCTTTTTCCTGCTAATCCTAGCATGATAAAGAAGATTCAAATAGAGTGAGATGCCAGCTCCTTTCATTCAGTCAGTAGCTTCAAACATTTCTGGACGTTTTTCAATGGCAAAATTCAATGAATATTGTAAATGCACAAACAGTAATATCTCCACATTGCCAGGTGCAATTCTGAAATTTTTTGCTTTTTCCTGCTAATCCTAGCATGATAAAGAAGATTCAAAGAGAGTGAGATGCCAGCTCCTTTCATTCAGTCAGTAGCTTCAATCATTTCTGGACGTTTTTCAATGGCAAAAATCAATGAATATTGTAAATGCACAAACAGTAATTTCTCCGCATTGCAAGGTGCAATTCTGAAATTTTTTGCTTTTTCCTGCTCCTCTTAGCATGATAAAGAAGATTCAAAGAGAGTGAGATGCCAGCTCCTTTCATTCAGTCAGTAGCTTCAATCATTTCTGGACGTTTTTCAATGGCAAAAATCAATGAATATTGTAAATGCACAAACAGTAATTTCTCCGCATTGCAAGGTGCAATTCTGAAATTTTTTGCTTTTTCCTGCTCCTCTTAGCATGATAAAGAAGATTCAAAGAGAGTGAGATGCCAGCTCCTTTCATTCAGTCAGTAGCTTCAATCATTTCTGGTATATGAATAACATGATGTTTTTCAATGGCAAAAATCAATGAATATTGTAAATGCACAAACAGTAATTTCTCCGCATTGCAAGGTGCAATTCTGAAATTTTTTGCT
>NW_027370675.1:10000-12500 GCF_046119375.1 Phyllobates terribilis
TAAAATATATATCCCACAGGGGGAAAATTGAAAAAAAGTTGAAAAAAAAAATTTTTGGGGACTTAGAAAATTTTCACACATGTGTCAGACTTCCAGACAGGGGAGCGTGTCAGTGCGCGCATCCGATTTCAGTTCCAGAGCGATTCGCGCGATGAGTCCTTGATACTTAGTCGTTTTTGGCAAAATTTCTGACTTTTTGAAAATTTCACAATTTTGTGAAAACTTCCACAAAATGAGGTTCTAGTATGTTAGAGGGCATCCCAGGAGGGCTCCAAAAGTGTGGGTAAAATATATATCCCACAGGGGGAAAATTGAAAAAAAGTTGAAAAAAAAAATTTTTGGGGACTTAGAAAATTTTCACACATGTGTCAGACTTCCAGAGAGGGGAGCATGTCAGTGCGCGCATCCGATTTCAGTTCCAGAGCGATTCGCGCGATGAGTCCTTGATACTTAGTCGTTTTTGCAAAATTTCTGACTTTTTTGAAAATTTCACAATTTTGTGAAAACTTCCACAAAATGAGGTTCTAGTATGTTAGAGGGCATCCCAGGAGGGCTCCAAAAGTGTGGGTAAAATATATATCCCACAGGGGGAAAATTGAAAAAAAGTTGAAAAAAAAAATTTTTGGGGACTTAGAAAATTTTTCAACTTTTGTCAGACTTCCAGACAGGGGAGCGTGTCAGTGCGCGCATCCGATTTCAGTTCCAGAGCGATTCGCGCGATGAGTCCTTGATACTTAGTCGTTTTTGGCAAAATTTCTGACTTTTTGAAAATTTCACAATTTTGTGTCGTTTTGGCAAAATTTCTGACTTTTGAAAATTTCACAATTTTGTGAAAACTTCCACAAAATGAGGTTCTAGTATGTTAGAGGGCATCCCAGGAGGGCTCCAAAAGTGTGGGTAAAATATATATCCCACAGGGGGAAAATTGAAAAAAAGTTGAAAAAAAAAATTTTTGGGGACTTAGAAAATTTTTCAACTTTGTCAGACTTCCAGACAGGGGAGCGTGTCAGTGCGCGCATCCGATTTCAGTTCCAGAGCGATTCGCGCGATGAGTCCTTGATACTTAGTCGTTTTTGCAAAATTTCTGACTTTTTTGAAAATTTCACAATTTGTGAAAACTTCCACAAAATGAGGTTCTAGTATGGTAGAGGGCATCCCAGGAGGGCTCCAAAAAGTGTGGGTAAAATATATATCCCACAGGGGGAAAATTGAAAAAAAAGTTGAAAAAAAAAATTTTTGGGGACTTAGAAAATTTTTCAACTTGTGTCAGACTTCCAGAGAGGGGAGCATGTCAGTGCGCGCATCCGATTTCAGTTCCAGAGCGATTCGCGCGATGAGTCCTTGATACTTAGTCGTTTTCAGAAGTCACAATTTTGACTTCCAGGACCCGCAAACGTTTGTAAATTGAGCCCGCTCCCCAGTTCCAAGCGTTTTGAGGTGTCCCCTGTTGCAGTAATGCAGCCTGCCCACTAGATGTCGCAAAAGAGACAAAAAGTGAAAAGAACCAGAATGAGGAAATTCCAGGGAGCCGAATCCGCCTGACAGTTCCAGGCGATCGGGCACTTTTTTGCATGCGTCCCTAAAGTGGGTATAGGGTGACACTCCATGCAAAGACCCAGTTGTGCACACCACCGGCAGAATATATGAGAGAGAGGTACCTCTCAGCCCCGACACATTTCGACTCATTTAAGCTGGTTTTCACCTCCGTAGGCCTGGGTATGCGTTTTGGCTATGAGTCCCTGTTCGGCTGGAGGTCTGCACCTTGGCTGAACCCAGGCTTCCGCAGCTGCGTGGGGGGACTTTTGCCGGTCGCCTATCCCAAGTCAGAGAGGTGTTCCTGGGTTGAAGTGAGCCTGGCCAGACCCCCCCGCGGGCCCTGGTTCTCCACATGGGGCGCCGTCAAGGCTAAAATCTGGATTTTTAGGCCGAGGAGAGGCTCCATGAGGGCGGATGCTTTTGTGGCTTCGACCCCAGTGCTGTTCCACATCCAGTACCCCCCCGCAAGGGCGCCTGTACCCGAGTCGCGCTTCCAGGACTCGTGGGCACGTATCTCCCGACGACAGGGGTTTGCAGCCTCCGTACTTGGGCAAGTCCCACATGCACCCCTGCTCTTCCTCCGATCGATCTGGCGCAGCGCTCCCGGGTGGGGAGGTGGCGCCGCTCGCTCGGCCCGGGCTTTGGAGCCCGCGCTGGCTTAAGGTGAGCGGTCCCCTTCCTCCTCTACCCCCGGGCTTCCGACACCTATCTTTGGGCGCGCATGCCGGCCTCGCCTCCCGTCTGCGGAGGTGGCCGAGCCGTGGGGAGTTTGACCCGAACCGAGCGAAGGCAGTGGTCCGACGACCCGTACGGGCGAACGGCGGGGCGCCCACCCAGCCAGGCGTGGGGGCCCGTCGTCCGAATCGCTCCCTGTGCGGGGAAGCACAGCGATCTTCTCCGAGGGCGGCCCTTTTCTTCCAGATGCGTACCCGGCCAGCGGAGGCTCGCGCTGCCCCTCGTGTCC
>NW_027370675.1:22500-25000 GCF_046119375.1 Phyllobates terribilis
TTTTGAAATTTTCACAATTTTGTGAAAACTTCCACAAAATGAGGTTCTAGTATGTTAGAGGGCATCCCAGGAGGGCTCCAAAAGTGTGGGTAAAATATATATCCCACAGGGGGAAAATTGAAAAAAAGTTGAAAAAAAAAATTTTTTGGGGGACTTAGAAATTTTCACACATGTGTCAGACTTCCAGAGAGGGGAGCATGTCAGTGCGCGCATCCGATTTCAGTTCCAGAGCGATTCGCGCGATGAGTCCTTGATACTTAGTCGTTTTTTGCAAAATTTCTGACTTTTTGAAAATTCACAATTTGTGAAAACTTCCACAAAATGAGGTTCTAGGTATGTTAGAGGGCATCCCAGGAGGGCTCCAAAAGTGTGGGTAAAATATATATCCCACAGGGGGAAAATTGAAAACAAGTTGAAAAAAAAAAATTTTTGGGGACTTAGAAAATTTTTCAACTTTTGTCAGACTTCCAGACAGGGGAGCGTGTCAGTGCGCGCATCCGATTTCAGTTCCAGAGCGATTCGCGCGATGAGTCCTTGATACTTAGTCGTTTTGGCAAAATTTCTGACTTTTTGAAAATTTCACAATTTTGTGAAAACTTCCACAAAATGAGGTTCTAGTATGTTAGAGGGCATCCCAGGAGGGCTCCAAAAGTGTGGGTAAAATATATATCCCACAGGGGAAAATTGAAAAAAAGTTGAAAAAAAAAATTTTTGGGGACTTAGAAAATTTTTCACACATGTGTCCAGACTTCCAGACAGGGGAGCGTGTCAGTGCGCGCATCCGATTTCAGTTCCAGAGCGATTCGCGCGATGAGTCCTTGATACTTAGTCGTTTTTGGCAAAATTTCTGACTTTTTGAAAATTTCACAATTTTGTGAAAACTTCCACAAAATGAGGTTCTAGTATGTTAGAGGGCATCCCAGGAGGCTCCAAAAGTGTGGGTAAATATATATCCCACAGGGGGAAAATTGAAAAAAAGTTGAAAAAAAAAATTTTTGGGGACTTAGAAAATTTTTCACACATGTGTCAGACTTCCAGAGAGGGGAGCATGTCAGTGCGCGCATCCGATTTCAGTTCCAGAGCGATTCGCGCGATGAGTCCTTGATACTTAGTCGTTTTTGCAAAATTTCTGACTTTTGGAAAATTTCACAATTTTGTGAAAACTTCCACAAAATGAGGTTCTAGTATGTTAGAGGGCATCCCAGGAGGGCTCCAAAAGTGTGGGTAAAATATATATCCCACAGGGGGAAAATTGAAAAAAAGTTGAAAAAAAAAATTTTTGGGGACTTAGAAAATTTTTCAACTTTTGTCAGACTTCCAGACAGGGGAGCGTGTCAGTGCGCGCATCCGATTTCAGTTCCAGAGCGATTCGCGCGATGAGTCCTTGATACTTAGTCGTTTTTGGCAAAATTTCTGACTTTTTGAAAATTTCACAATTTTGTGAAAACTTCCACAAAATGAGGTTCTAGTATGTTAGAGGGCATCCCAGGAGGGCTCCAAAAGTGTGGGTAAAATATATATCCCACAGGGGGAAAATTGAAAAAAAGTTGAAAAAAAAATTTTTGGGGACTTAGAAAATTTTTCAACTTGTGTCAGACTTCCAGAGAGGGGAGCATGTCAGTGCGCGCATCCGATTTCAGTTCCAGAGCGATTCGCGCGATGAGTCCTTGATACTTAGTCGTTTTCAGAAGTCACAATTTTGACTTCCAGGACCCGCAAAACGTTTGTAAATTGAGCCCGCTCCCCAGTTCCAAGCGTTTTGAGGTGTCCCCGGTTGCAGTAATGCAGCCTGCCCACTAGATGTCGCAAAAGAGACAAAAGTGAAAAAGAACCAGAATGAGGAAATTCCAGGGAGCCGAATCCGCCTGACAGTTCCAGGCGATCGGGCACTTTTTTGCATGCGTCCCTAAAGTGGGTATAGGGTGACACTCCATGCAAAGACCCAGTTTTGCACACCACCGGCAGAATATATGAGAGAGAGGTACCTCTCAGCCCCGACACATTTCGACTCATTTAAGCTGGTTTTCACCTCCGTAGGCCTGGGTATGCGTTTTGGCTATGAGTCCCTGTTCGGCTGGAGGTCTGCACCTTGGCTGAACCCAGGCTTCCGCAGCTGCGTGGGGGACTTTTGCCGGTCGCCTATCCCAAGTCAGAGAGGTGTTCCTGGGTTGAAGTGAGCCTGGCCAGACCCCCCGCGGGCCCTGGTTCTCCACATGGGGGCGCCGTCAAGGCTAAAATCTGGATTTTAGGCCGAGGAGAGGCTCCATGAGGGCGGATGCTTTTGTGGCTTCGACCCCAGTGCTGTTCCCACATCAGTACCCCCCCGCAAGGCGCCTGTACCCGAGTCGCGCTTCCAGGACTCGTGGGCACGTATCTCCCGACGACAGGGGTTTGCAGCCTCCGTACTTGGGCAAGTCCCTACATGCACCCCTGCTCTTCCTCCGATCGATCTGGCGCAGCGCTCCCGGGTGGGGAGGTGGCGCCGCTCGCTCGGCCCGGG
>NW_027370676.1:0-34183 GCF_046119375.1 Phyllobates terribilis
AAAGCAAAAAATTTCAGAATTGCACCTTGCAATGTGGAAATATTACTGTTTGTGCATTTACAATATTCATTGATTTTTGCCATTGAAAAACATGTTTTTCATATACCAGAAATGTTTGAAGCTACTGACTGAATGAAAGGAGCTGGCATCTCACTCTCTTTGAATCTTCTTTATGATGCTAGGATTAGCAGGAACAAGCAAAAAATTTCAGAATTGCACCTTGCAATGTGGAGATATTACTGTTTGTGCATTTACAATATTCATTGATTTTTGCCATTGAAAAACATGTTTTTCATATACCAGAAATGTTTGAAGCTACTGACTGAATGAAAGGAGCTGGCATCTCACTCTCTTTGAATCTTCTTTATCATGCTAGGATTAGCAGGAAAAAGCAAAAAATTTCAGAATTGCACCTTGCAATGTGGAGATATTACTGTTTGTGCATTTACAATATTCATTGATTTTTGCCATTGAAAAACATGTTTTTCATATACCAGAAATGTTTGAAGCTACTGACTGAATGAAAGGAGCTGGCATCTCACTCTCTTTGAATCTTCTTTATCCTGCTAGGATTAGCAGGAAAAAGCAAAAAATTTCAGAATTGCACCTTGCAATGTGGAGATATTACTGTTTGTGCATTTACAATATTCATTGATTTTTGCCATTGAAAAACGTCCAGAAATGTTTGAAGCTACTGACTGAATGAAAGGAGCTGGCATCTCACTCTCTTTGAATCTTCTTTATCATGCTAGGATTAGCAGGAAAAAGCAAAAAATTTCAGAATTGCACCTTGCAATGTGGAGATATTACTGTTTGTGCATTTACAATATTCATTGATTTTTGCCATTGAAAAACGTCCAGAAATGTTTGAAGCTACTGACTGAATGAAAGGAGCTGGCATCTCACTCTCTTTGAATCTTCTTTATCATGCTAGGATTAGCAGGAAAAAGCAAAAAATTTCAGAATTGCACCTTGCAATGTGGAGATATTACTGTTTGTGCATTTACAATATTCATTGATTTTTGCCATTGAAAAACGTCCAGAAATGTTTGAAGCTACTGACTGAATGAAAGGAGCTGGCATCTCACTCTCTTTGAATCTTCTTTATCATGCTAGGATTAGCAGGAAAAAGCAAAAAATTTCAGAATTGCACCTTGCAATGTGGAGATATTACTGTTTGTGCATTTACAATATTCATTGATTTTTGCCATTGAAAAACATCATGTTATTCATATACCAGAAATGTTTGAAGCTACTGACTGAATGAAAGGAGCTGGCATCTCACTCTCTTTGAATCTTCTTTATCATGCTAGGATTAACAGGAAAAAGCAAAAAATTTCAGAATTGCACCTTGCAATGTGGAGATATTACTGTTTGTGCATTTACAATATTCATTGATTTTTGCCATTGAAAAACGTCCAGAAATGTTTGAAGCTACTGACTGAATGAAAGGAGCTGGCATCTCACTCTCTTTGAATCTTCTTTATCATGCTAGGATTAGCAGGAAAAAGCAAAAAATTTCAGAATTGCACCTTGCAATGTGGAAATATTACTGTTTGTGCATTTACAATATTCATTGATTTTTGCCATTGAAAAACATGTTTTTCATATACCAGAAATGTTTGAAGCTACTGACTGAATGAAAGGAGCTGGCATCTCACTCTCTTTGAATCTTCTTTATCATGCTAGGATTAGCAGGAAAAAGCAAAAAATTTCAGAATTGCACCTTGCAATGTGGAGATATTACTGTTTGTGCATTTACAATATTCTTTGATTTTTGCCATTGAAAAACATGTTTTTCATATACCAGAAATGTTTGAAGCTACTGACTGAATGAAAGGAGCTGGCATCTCACTCTCTTTGAATCTTCTTTATCCTGCTAGGATTAGCAGGAAAAAGCAAAAAATTTCAGAATTGCACCTTGCAATGTGGAGATATTACTGTTTGTGCATTTACAATATTCATTGATTTTTGCTATTGAAAAACGTCCAGAAATGTTTGAAGCTACTGACTGAATGAAAGGAGCTGGCATCTCACTCTCTTTGAATCTTCTTTATCATGCTAGGATTAGCAGGAAAAAGCAAAAAATTTCAGAATTGCACCTTGCAATGTGGAGATATTACTGTTTGTGCATTTACAATATTCATTGATTTTTGCCATTGAAAAACGTCCAGAAATGTTTGAAGCTACTGACTGAATGAAAGGAGCTGGCATCTCACTCTCTTTGAATCTTCTTTATCATGCTAGGATTAGCAGGAAAAAGCAAAAAATTTCAGAATTGCACCTTGCAATGTGGAGATATTACTGTTTGTGCATTTACAATATTCATTGATTTTTGCCATTGAAAAACATCATGTTATTCATATAATAGAAATGTTTGAAGCTACTGACTGAATGAAAGGAGCTGGCATCTCACTCTCTTTGAATCTTCTTTATCATGCTAGGATTAACAGGAAAAAGCAAAACATTTCAGAATTGCACCTTGCAATGTGGAGATATTACTGTTTGTGCATTTACAATATTCATTGATTTTTGCCATTGAAAAACATGTTTTTCATATACCAGAAATGTTTGAAGCTACTGACTGAATGAAAGGAGCTGGCATCTCACTCTGTTTGAATCTTCTTTATCATGCTAGGATTAGCAGGAAAAAGCAAAAAATTTCAGAATTGCACCTTGCAATGTGGAGATATTACTGTTTGTGCATTTACAATATTCATTGATTTTTGCCATTGAAAAACATGTTTTTCATATACCAGAAATGTTTGAAGCTACTGACTGAATGAAAGGAGCTGGCATCTCACTCTCTTTGAATCTTCTTTATCATGCTAGGATTAGCAGGAAAAAGCAAAAAATTTCAGAATTGCACCTTGCAATGTGGAGATATTACTATTTGTGCATTTACAATATTCATTGATTTTTGCCATTGAAAAACATGTTTTTCATATACCAGAAATGTTTGAAGCTACTGACTGAATGAAAGGAGCTGGCATCTCACTCTCTTTGAATCTTCTTTATCATGCTAGGATTAGCAGGAAAAAGCAAAAAATTTCAGAATTGCACCTTGCAATGTGGAGATATTACTGTTTGTGCATTTACAATATTCATTGATTTTTGCCATTGAAAAACGTCCAGAAATGTTTGAAGCTACTGACTGAATGAAAGGAGCTAGCATCTCACTCTCTTTGAATCTTCTTTATCATGCTAGGATTAGCAGGAAAAAGCAAAAAATTTCAGAATTGCACCTTGCAATGTGGAGATATTACTGTTTGTGCATTTACAATATTCATTGATTTTTGCCATTGAAAAACGTCCAGAAATGTTTGAAGCTACTGACTGAATGAAAGGAGCTGGCATCTCACTCTCTTTGAATCTTCTTTATCATGCTAGGATTAGCAGGAAAAAGCAAAAAATTTCAGAATTGCACCTTGCAATGTGGAGATATTACTGTTTGTGCATTTACAATATTCATTGATTTTTGCCATTGAAAAACATCATGTTATTCATATAATAGAAATGTTTGAAGCTACTGACTGAATGAAAGGAGCTGGCATCTCACTCTCTTTGAATCTTCTTTATCATGCTAGGATTAACAGGAAAAAGCAAAAAATTTCAGAATTGCACCTTGCAATGTGGAGATATTACTGTTTGTGCATTTACAATATTCATTGATTTTTGCCATTGAAAAACGTCCAGAAATGTTTGAAGCTACTGACTGAATGAAAGGAGCTGGCATCTCACTCTCTTTGAATCTTCTTTATCATGCTAGGATTAGCAGGAAAAAGCAAAAAATTTCAGAATTGCACCTTGCAATGTGGAAATATTACTGTTTGTGCATTTACAATATTCATTGATTTTTGCCATTGAAAAACATGTTTTTCATATACCAGAAATGTTTGAAGCTACTGACTGAATGAAAGGAGCTGGCATCTCACTCTCTTTGAATCTTCTTTATGATGCTAGGATTAGCAGGAACAAGCAAAAAATTTCAGAATTGCACCTTGCAATGTGGAGATATTACTGTTTGTGCATTTACAATATTCATTGATTTTTGCCATTGAAAAACATGTTTTTCATATACCAGAAATGTTTGAAGCTACTGACTGAATGAAAGGAGCTGGCATCTCACTCTCTTTGAATCTTCTTTATCATGCTAGGATTAGCAGGAAAAAGCAAAAAATTTCAGAATTGCACCTTGCAATGTGGAGATATTACTGTTTGTGCATTTACAATATTCATTGATTTTTGCCATTGAAAAACATGTTTTTCATATACCAGAAATGTTTGAAGCTACTGACTGAATGAAAGGAGCTGGCATCTCACTCTCTTTGAATCTTCTTTATCCTGCTAGGATTAGCAGGAAAAAGCAAAAAATTTCAGAATTGCACCTTGCAATGTGGAGATATTACTGTTTGTGCATTTACAATATTCATTGATTTTTGCCATTGAAAAACGTCCAGAAATGTTTGAAGCTACTGACTGAATGAAAGGAGCTGGCATCTCACTCTCTTTGAATCTTCTTTATCATGCTAGGATTAGCAGGAAAAAGCAAAAAATTTCAGAATTGCACCTTGCAATGTGGAGATATTACTGTTTGTGCATTTACAATATTCATTGATTTTTGCCATTGAAAAACGTCCAGAAATGTTTGAAGCTACTGACTGAATGAAAGGAGCTGGCATCTCACTCTCTTTGAATCTTCTTTATCATGCTAGGATTAGCAGGAAAAAGCAAAAAATTTCAGAATTGCACCTTGCAATGTGGAGATATTACTGTTTGTGCATTTACAATATTCATTGATTTTTGCCATTGAAAAACGTCCAGAAATGTTTGAAGCTACTGACTGAATGAAAGGAGCTGGCATCTCACTCTCTTTGAATCTTCTTTATCATGCTAGGATTAGCAGGAAAAAGCAAAAAATTTCAGAATTGCACCTTGCAATGTGGAGATATTACTGTTTGTGCATTTACAATATTCATTGATTTTTGCCATTGAAAAACCATGTTATTCATATAATAGAAATGTTTGAAGCTACTGACTGAATGAAAGGAGCTGGCATCTCACTTTCTTTGAATCTTCTTTATCATGCTAGGATTAACAGGAAAAAGCAAAAAATTTCAGAATTGCACCTTGCAATGTGGAGATATTACTGTTTGTGCATTTACAATATTCATTGATTTTTGCCATTGAAAAATGTCCAGAAATGTTTGAAGCTACTGACTGAATGAAAGGAGCTGGCATCTCACTCTCTTTGAATCTTCTTTATCATGCTAGGATTAGCAGGAAAAAGCAAAAAATTTCAGAATTGCACCTTGCAATGTGGAAATATTACTGTTTGTGCATTTACAATATTCATTGATTTTTGCCATTGAAAAACATGTTTTTCATATACCAGAAATGTTTGAAGCTACTGACTGAATGAAAGGAGCTGGCATCTCACTCTCTTTGAATCTTCTTTATCATGCTAGGATTAGCAGGAAAAAGCAAAAAATTTCAGAATTGCACCTTGCAATGTGGAGATATTACTGTTTGTGCATTTACAATATTCATTGATTTTTGCCATTGAAAAACATGTTTTTCATATACCAGAAATGTTTGAAGCTACTGACTGAATGAAAGGAGCTGGCATCTCACTCTCTTTGAATCTTCTTTATGATGCTAGGATTAGCAGGAACAAGCAAAAAATTTCAGAATTGCACCTTGCAATGTGGAGATATTACTGTTTGTGCATTTACAATATTCATTGATTTTTGCCATTGAAAAACATGTTTTTCATATACCAGAAATGTTTGAAGCTACTGACTGAATGAAAGGAGCTGGCATCTCACTGTCTTTGAATCTTCTTTATCATGCTAGGATTAGCAGGAAAAAGCAAAAAATTTCAGAATTGCACCTTGCAATGTGGAGATATTACTGTTTGTGCATTTACAATATTCATTGATTTTTGCCATTGAAAAACATGTTTTTCATATACCAGAAATGTTTGAAGCTACTGACTGAATGAAAGGAGCTGGCATCTCACTCTCTTTGAATCTTCTTTATCCTGCTAGGATTAGCAGGAAAAAGCAAAAAATTTCAGAATTGCACCTTGCAATGTGGAGATATTACTGTTTGTGCATTTACAATATTCATTGATTTTTGCCATTGAAAAACGTCCAGAAATGTTTGAAGCTACTGACTGAATGAAAGGAGCTGGCATCTCACTCTCTTTGAATCTTCTTTATCATGCTAGGATTAGCAGGAAAAAGCAAAAAATTTCAGAATTGCACCTTGCAATGTGGAGATATTACTGTTTGTGCATTTACAATATTCATTGATTTTTGCCATTGAAAAACGTCCAGAAATGTTTGAAGCTACTGACTGAATGAAAGGAGCTGGCATCTCACTCTCTTTGAATCTTCTTTATCATGCTAGGATTAGCAGGAAAAAGCAAAAAATTTCAGAATTGCACCTTGCAATGTGGAGATATTACTGTTTGTGCATTTACAATATTCATTGATTTTTGCCATTGAAAAACGTCCAGAAATGTTTGAAGCTACTGACTGAATGAAAGGAGCTGGCATCTCACTCTCTTTGAATCTTCTTTATCATGCTAGGATTAGCAGGAAAAAGCAAAAAATTTCAGAATTGCACCTTGCAATGTGGAGATATTACTGTTTGTGCATTTACAATATTCATTGATTTTTGCCATTGAAAAACATCATGTTATTCATATACCAGAAATGTTTGAAGCTACTGACTGAATGAAAGGAGCTGGCATCTCACTCTCTTTGAATCTTCTTTATCATGCTAGGATTAACAGGAAAAAGCAAAAAATTTCAGAATTGCACCTTGCAATGTGGAGATATTACTGTTTGTGCATTTACAATATTCATTGATTTTTGCCATTGAAAAATGTCCAGAAATGTTTGAAGCTACTGACTGAATGAAAGGAGCTGGCATCTCACTCTCTTTGAATCTTCTTTATCATGCTAGGATTAGCAGGAAAAAGCAAAAAATTTCAGAATTGCACCTTGCAATGTGGAAATATTACTGTTTGTGCATTTACAATATTCATTGATTTTTGCCATTGAAAAACATGTTTTTCATATACCAGAAATGTTTGAAGCTACTGACTGAATGAAAGGAGCTGGCATCTCACTCTCTTTGAATCTTCTTTATCATGCTAGGATTAGCAGGAAAAAGCAAAAAATTTCAGAATTGCACCTTGCAATGTGGAGATATTACTATTTGTGCATTTACAATATTCATTGATTTTTGCCATTGAAAAACATGTTTTTCATATACCAGAAATGTTTGAAGCTACTGACTGAATGAAAGGAGCTGGCATCTCACTCTCTTTGAATCTTCTTTATCATGCTAGGATTAGCAGGAAAAAGCAAAAAATTTCAGAATTGCACCTTGCAATGTGGAGATATTACTGTTTGTGCATTTACAATATTCATTGATTTTTGCCATTGAAAAACGTCCAGAAATGTTTGAAGCTACTGACTGAATGAAAGGAGCTAGCATCTCACTCTCTTTGAATCTTCTTTATCATGCTAGGATTAGCAGGAAAAAGCAAAAAATTTCAGAATTGCACCTTGCAATGTGGAGATATTACTGTTTGTGCATTTACAATATTCATTGATTTTTGCCATTGAAAAACGTCCAGAAATGTTTGAAGCTACTGACTGAATGAAAGGAGCTGGCATCTCACTCTCTTTGAATCTTCTTTATCATGCTAGGATTAGCAGGAAAAAGCAAAAAATTTCAGAATTGCACCTTGCAATGTGGAGATATTACTGTTTGTGCATTTACAATATTCATTGATTTTTGCCATTGAAAAACATCATGTTATTCATATAATAGAAATGTTTGAAGCTACTGACTGAATGAAAGGAGCTGGCATCTCACTCTCTTTGAATCTTCTTTATCATGCTAGGATTAACAGGAAAAAGCAAAAAATTTCAGAATTGCACCTTGCAATGTGGAGATATTACTGTTTGTGCATTTACAATATTCATTGATTTTTGCCATTGAAAAACGTCCAGAAATGTTTGAAGCTACTGACTGAATGAAAGGAGCTGGCATCTCACTCTCTTTGAATCTTCTTTATCATGCTAGGATTAGCAGGAAAAAGCAAAAAATTTCAGAATTGCACCTTGCAATGTGGAAATATTACTGTTTGTGCATTTACAATATTCATTGATTTTTGCCATTGAAAAACATGTTTTTCATATACCAGAAATGTTTGAAGCTACTGACTGAATGAAAGGAGCTGGCATCTCACTCTCTTTGAATCTTCTTTATGATGCTAGGATTAGCAGGAACAAGCAAAAAATTTCAGAATTGCACCTTGCAATGTGGAGATATTACTGTTTGTGCATTTACAATATTCATTGATTTTTGCCATTGAAAAACATGTTTTTCATATACCAGAAATGTTTGAAGCTACTGACTGAATGAAAGGAGCTGGCATCTCACTCTCTTTGAATCTTCTTTATCATGCTAGGATTAGCAGGAAAAAGCAAAAAATTTCAGAATTGCACCTTGCAATGTGGAGATATTACTGTTTGTGCATTTACAATATTCATTGATTTTTGCCATTGAAAAACATGTTTTTCATATACCAGAAATGTTTGAAGCTACTGACTGAATGAAAGGAGCTGGCATCTCACTCTCTTTGAATCTTCTTTATCCTGCTAGGATTAGCAGGAAAAAGCAAAAAATTTCAGAATTGCACCTTGCAATGTGGAGATATTACTGTTTGTGCATTTACAATATTCATTGATTTTTGCCATTGAAAAACGTCCAGAAATGTTTGAAGCTACTGACTGAATGAAAGGAGCTGGCATCTCACTCTCTTTGAATCTTCTTTATCATGCTAGGATTAGCAGGAAAAAGCAAAAAATTTCAGAATTGCACCTTGCAATGTGGAGATATTACTGTTTGTGCATTTACAATATTCATTGATTTTTGCCATTGAAAAACGTCCAGAAATGTTTGAAGCTACTGACTGAATGAAAGGAGCTGGCATCTCACTCTCTTTGAATCTTCTTTATCATGCTAGGATTAGCAGGAAAAAGCAAAAAATTTCAGAATTGCACCTTGCAATGTGGAGATATTACTGTTTGTGCATTTACAATATTCATTGATTTTTGCCATTGAAAAACGTCCAGAAATGTTTGAAGCTACTGACTGAATGAAAGGAGCTGGCATCTCACTCTCTTTGAATCTTCTTTATCATGCTAGGATTAGCAGGAAAAAGCAAAAAATTTCAGAATTGCACCTTGCAATGTGGAGATATTACTGTTTGTGCATTTACAATATTCATTGATTTTTGCCATTGAAAAACCATGTTATTCATATAATAGAAATGTTTGAAGCTACTGACTGAATGAAAGGAGCTGGCATCTCACTTTCTTTGAATCTTCTTTATCATGCTAGGATTAACAGGAAAAAGCAAAAAATTTCAGAATTGCACCTTGCAATGTGGAGATATTACTGTTTGTGCATTTACAATATTCATTGATTTTTGCCATTGAAAAATGTCCAGAAATGTTTGAAGCTACTGACTGAATGAAAGGAGCTGGCATCTCACTCTCTTTGAATCTTCTTTATCATGCTAGGATTAGCAGGAAAAAGCAAAAAATTTCAGAATTGCACCTTGCAATGTGGAAATATTACTGTTTGTGCATTTACAATATTCATTGATTTTTGCCATTGAAAAACATGTTTTTCATATACCAGAAATGTTTGAAGCTACTGACTGAATGAAAGGAGCTGGCATCTCACTCTCTTTGAATCTTCTTTATCATGCTAGGATTAGCAGGAAAAAGCAAAAAATTTCAGAATTGCACCTTGCAATGTGGAGATATTACTGTTTGTGCATTTACAATATTCATTGATTTTTGCCATTGAAAAACATGTTTTTCATATACCAGAAATGTTTGAAGCTACTGACTGAATGAAAGGAGCTGGCATCTCACTCTCTTTGAATCTTCTTTATGATGCTAGGATTAGCAGGAACAAGCAAAAAATTTCAGAATTGCACCTTGCAATGTGGAGATATTACTGTTTGTGCATTTACAATATTCATTGATTTTTGCCATTGAAAAACATGTTTTTCATATACCAGAAATGTTTGAAGCTACTGACTGAATGAAAGGAGCTGGCATCTCACTGTCTTTGAATCTTCTTTATCATGCTAGGATTAGCAGGAAAAAGCAAAAAATTTCAGAATTGCACCTTGCAATGTGGAGATATTACTGTTTGTGCATTTACAATATTCATTGATTTTTGCCATTGAAAAACATGTTTTTCATATACCAGAAATGTTTGAAGCTACTGACTGAATGAAAGGAGCTGGCATCTCACTCTCTTTGAATCTTCTTTATCCTGCTAGGATTAGCAGGAAAAAGCAAAAAATTTCAGAATTGCACCTTGCAATGTGGAGATATTACTGTTTGTGCATTTACAATATTCATTGATTTTTGCCATTGAAAAACGTCCAGAAATGTTTGAAGCTACTGACTGAATGAAAGGAGCTGGCATCTCACTCTCTTTGAATCTTCTTTATCATGCTAGGATTAGCAGGAAAAAGCAAAAAATTTCAGAATTGCACCTTGCAATGTGGAGATATTACTGTTTGTGCATTTACAATATTCATTGATTTTTGCCATTGAAAAACGTCCAGAAATGTTTGAAGCTACTGACTGAATGAAAGGAGCTGGCATCTCACTCTCTTTGAATCTTCTTTATCATGCTAGGATTAGCAGGAAAAAGCAAAAAATTTCAGAATTGCACCTTGCAATGTGGAGATATTACTGTTTGTGCATTTACAATATTCATTGATTTTTGCCATTGAAAAACGTCCAGAAATGTTTGAAGCTACTGACTGAATGAAAGGAGCTGGCATCTCACTCTCTTTGAATCTTCTTTATCATGCTAGGATTAGCAGGAAAAAGCAAAAAATTTCAGAATTGCACCTTGCAATGTGGAGATATTACTGTTTGTGCATTTACAATATTCATTGATTTTTGCCATTGAAAAACATCATGTTATTCATATACCAGAAATGTTTGAAGCTACTGACTGAATGAAAGGAGCTGGCATCTCACTCTCTTTGAATCTTCTTTATCATGCTAGGATTAACAGGAAAAAGCAAAAAATTTCAGAATTGCACCTTGCAATGTGGAGATATTACTGTTTGTGCATTTACAATATTCATTGATTTTTGCCATTGAAAAATGTCCAGAAATGTTTGAAGCTACTGACTGAATGAAAGGAGCTGGCATCTCACTCTCTTTGAATCTTCTTTATCATGCTAGGATTAGCAGGAAAAAGCAAAAAATTTCAGAATTGCACCTTGCAATGTGGAAATATTACTGTTTGTGCATTTACAATATTCATTGATTTTTGCCATTGAAAAACATGTTTTTCATATACCAGAAATGTTTGAAGCTACTGACTGAATGAAAGGAGCTGGCATCTCACTCTCTTTGAATCTTCTTTATCATGCTAGGATTAGCAGGAAAAAGCAAAAAATTTCAGAATTGCACCTTGCAATGTGGAGATATTACTGTTTGTGCATTTACAATATTCTTTGATTTTTGCCATTGAAAAACATGTTTTTCATATACCAGAAATGTTTGAAGCTACTGACTGAATGAAAGGAGCTGGCATCTCACTCTCTTTGAATCTTCTTTATCCTGCTAGGATTAGCAGGAAAAAGCAAAAAATTTCAGAATTGCACCTTGCAATGTGGAGATATTACTGTTTGTGCATTTACAATATTCATTGATTTTTGCTATTGAAAAACGTCCAGAAATGTTTGAAGCTACTGACTGAATGAAAGGAGCTGGCATCTCACTCTCTTTGAATCTTCTTTATCATGCTAGGATTAGCAGGAAAAAGCAAAAAATTTCAGAATTGCACCTTGCAATGTGGAGATATTACTGTTTGTGCATTTACAATATTCATTGATTTTTGCCATTGAAAAACGTCCAGAAATGTTTGAAGCTACTGACTGAATGAAAGGAGCTGGCATCTCACTCTCTTTGAATCTTCTTTATCATGCTAGGATTAGCAGGAAAAAGCAAAAAATTTCAGAATTGCACCTTGCAATGTGGAGATATTACTGTTTGTGCATTTACAATATTCATTGATTTTTGCCATTGAAAAACATCATGTTATTCATATAATAGAAATGTTTGAAGCTACTGACTGAATGAAAGGAGCTGGCATCTCACTCTCTTTGAATCTTCTTTATCATGCTAGGATTAACAGGAAAAAGCAAAACATTTCAGAATTGCACCTTGCAATGTGGAGATATTACTGTTTGTGCATTTACAATATTCATTGATTTTTGCCATTGAAAAACATGTTTTTCATATACCAGAAATGTTTGAAGCTACTGACTGAATGAAAGGAGCTGGCATCTCACTCTGTTTGAATCTTCTTTATCATGCTAGGATTAGCAGGAAAAAGCAAAAAATTTCAGAATTGCACCTTGCAATGTGGAGATATTACTGTTTGTGCATTTACAATATTCATTGATTTTTGCCATTGAAAAACATGTTTTTCATATACCAGAAATGTTTGAAGCTACTGACTGAATGAAAGGAGCTGGCATCTCACTCTCTTTGAATCTTCTTTATCCTGCTAGGATTAGCAGGAAAAAGCAAAAAATTTCAGAATTGCACCTTGCAATGTGGAGATATTACTGTTTGTGCATTTACAATATTCATTGATTTTTGCCATTGAAAAACGTCCAGAAATGTTTGAAGCTACTGACTGAATGAAAGGAGCTGGCATCTCACTCTCTTTGAATCTTCTTTATCATGCTAGGATTAGCAGGAAAAAGCAAAAAATTTCAGAATTGCACCTTGCAATGTGGAGATATTACTGTTTGTGCATTTACAATATTCATTGATTTTTGCCATTGAAAAACGTCCAGAAATGTTTGAAGCTACTGACTGAATGAAAGGAGCTGGCATCTCACTCTCTTTGAATCTTCTTTATCATGCTAGGATTAGCAGGAAAAAGCAAAAAATTTCAGAATTGCACCTTGCAATGTGGAGATATTACTGTTTGTGCATTTACAATATTCATTGATTTTTGCCATTGAAAAACGTCCAGAAATGTTTGAAGCTACTGACTGAATGAAAGGAGCTGGCATCTCACTCTCTTTGAATCTTCTTTATCATGCTAGGATTAGCAGGAAAAAGCAAAAAATTTCAGAATTGCACCTTGCAATGTGGAGATATTACTGTTTGTGCATTTACAATATTCATTGATTTTTGCCATTGAAAAACATCATGTTATTCATATACCAGAAATGTTTGAAGCTACTGACTGAATGAAAGGAGCTGGCATCTCACTCTCTTTGAATCTTCTTTATCATGCTAGGATTAACAGGAAAAAGCAAAAAATTTCAGAATTGCACCTTGCAATGTGGAGATATTACTGTTTGTGCATTTACAATATTCATTGATTTTTGCCATTGAAAAACGTCCAGAAATGTTTGAAGCTACTGACTGAATGAAAGGAGCTGGCATCTCACTCTCTTTGAATCTTCTTTATCATGCTAGGATTAGCAGGAAAAAGCAAAAAATTTCAGAATTGCACCTTGCAATGTGGAAATATTACTGTTTGTGCATTTACAATATTCATTGATTTTTGCCATTGAAAAACATGTTTTTCATATACCAGAAATGTTTGAAGCTACTGACTGAATGAAAGGAGCTGGCATCTCACTCTCTTTGAATCTTCTTTATCATGCTAGGATTAGCAGGAAAAAGCAAAAAATTTCAGAATTGCACCTTGCAATGTGGAGATATTACTGTTTGTGCATTTACAATATTCTTTGATTTTTGCCATTGAAAAACATGTTTTTCATATACCAGAAATGTTTGAAGCTACTGACTGAATGAAAGGAGCTGGCATCTCACTCTCTTTGAATCTTCTTTATCCTGCTAGGATTAGCAGGAAAAAGCAAAAAATTTCAGAATTGCACCTTGCAATGTGGAGATATTACTGTTTGTGCATTTACAATATTCATTGATTTTTGCTATTGAAAAACGTCCAGAAATGTTTGAAGCTACTGACTGAATGAAAGGAGCTGGCATCTCACTCTCTTTGAATCTTCTTTATCATGCTAGGATTAGCAGGAAAAAGCAAAAAATTTCAGAATTGCACCTTGCAATGTGGAGATATTACTGTTTGTGCATTTACAATATTCATTGATTTTTGCCATTGAAAAACGTCCAGAAATGTTTGAAGCTACTGACTGAATGAAAGGAGCTGGCATCTCACTCTCTTTGAATCTTCTTTATCATGCTAGGATTAGCAGGAAAAAGCAAAAAATTTCAGAATTGCACCTTGCAATGTGGAGATATTACTGTTTGTGCATTTACAATATTCATTGATTTTTGCCATTGAAAAACATCATGTTATTCATATAATAGAAATGTTTGAAGCTACTGACTGAATGAAAGGAGCTGGCATCTCACTCTCTTTGAATCTTCTTTATCATGCTAGGATTAACAGGAAAAAGCAAAACATTTCAGAATTGCACCTTGCAATGTGGAGATATTACTGTTTGTGCATTTACAATATTCATTGATTTTTGCCATTGAAAAACATGTTTTTCATATACCAGAAATGTTTGAAGCTACTGACTGAATGAAAGGAGCTGGCATCTCACTCTGTTTGAATCTTCTTTATCATGCTAGGATTAGCAGGAAAAAGCAAAAAATTTCAGAATTGCACCTTGCAATGTGGAGATATTACTGTTTGTGCATTTACAATATTCATTGATTTTTGCCATTGAAAAACATGTTTTTCATATACCAGAAATGTTTGAAGCTACTGACTGAATGAAAGGAGCTGGCATCTCACTCTCTTTGAATCTTCTTTATCATGCTAGGATTAGCAGGAAAAAGCAAAAAATTTCAGAATTGCACCTTGCAATGTGGAGATATTACTATTTGTGCATTTACAATATTCATTGATTTTTGCCATTGAAAAACATGTTTTTCATATACCAGAAATGTTTGAAGCTACTGACTGAATGAAAGGAGCTGGCATCTCACTCTCTTTGAATCTTCTTTATCATGCTAGGATTAGCAGGAAAAAGCAAAAAATTTCAGAATTGCACCTTGCAATGTGGAGATATTACTGTTTGTGCATTTACAATATTCATTGATTTTTGCCATTGAAAAACGTCCAGAAATGTTTGAAGCTACTGACTGAATGAAAGGAGCTAGCATCTCACTCTCTTTGAATCTTCTTTATCATGCTAGGATTAGCAGGAAAAAGCAAAAAATTTCAGAATTGCACCTTGCAATGTGGAGATATTACTGTTTGTGCATTTACAATATTCATTGATTTTTGCCATTGAAAAACGTCCAGAAATGTTTGAAGCTACTGACTGAATGAAAGGAGCTGGCATCTCACTCTCTTTGAATCTTCTTTATCATGCTAGGATTAGCAGGAAAAAGCAAAAAATTTCAGAATTGCACCTTGCAATGTGGAGATATTACTGTTTGTGCATTTACAATATTCATTGATTTTTGCCATTGAAAAACATGTTTTTCATATACCAGAAATGTTTGAAGCTACTGACTGAATGAAAGGAGCTGGCATCTCACTCTCTTTGAATCTTCTTTATGATGCTAGGATTAGCAGGAACAAGCAAAAAATTTCAGAATTGAACCTTGCAATGTGGAGATATTACTGTTTGTGCATTTACAATATTCATTGATTTTTGCCATTGAAAAACATGTTTTTCATATACCAGAAATGTTTGAAGCTACTGACTGAATGAAAGGAGCTGGCATCTCACTCTCTTTGAATCTTCTTTATCATGCTAGGATTAGCAGGAAAAAGCAAAAAATTTCAGAATTGCACCTTGCAATGTGGAGATATTACTGTTTGTGCATTTACAATATTCATTGATTTTTGCCATTGAAAAACATGTTTTTCATATACCAGAAATGTTTGAAGCTACTGACTGAATGAAAGGAGCTGGCATCTCACTCTCTTTGAATCTTCTTTATCCTGCTAGGATTAGCAGGAAAAAGCAAAAAATTTCAGAATTGCACCTTGCAATGTGGAGATATTACTGTTTGTGCATTTACAATATTCATTGATTTTTGCCATTGAAAAACGTCCAGAAATGTTTGAAGCTACTGACTGAATGAAAGGAGCTGGCATCTCACTCTCTTTGAATCTTCTTTATCATGCTAGGATTAGCAGGAAAAAGCAAAAAATTTCAGAATTGCACCTTGCAATGTGGAGATATTACTGTTTGTGCATTTACAATATTCATTGATTTTTGCCATTGAAAAACGTCCAGAAATGTTTGAAGCTACTGACTGAATGAAAGGAGCTGGCATCTCACTCTCTTTGAATCTTCTTTATCATGCTAGGATTAGCAGGAAAAAGCAAAAAATTTCAGAATTGCACCTTGCAATGTGGAGATATTACTGTTTGTGCATTTACAATATTCATTGATTTTTGCCATTGAAAAACGTCCAGAAATGTTTGAAGCTACTGACTGAATGAAAGGAGCTGGCATCTCACTCTCTTTGAATCTTCTTTATCATGCTAGGATTAGCAGGAAAAAGCAAAAAAATTCAGAATTGCACCTTGCAATGTGGAGATATTACTGTTTGTGCATTTACAATATTCATTGATTTTTGCCATTGAAAAACATCATGTTATTCATATACCAGAAATGTTTGAAGCTACTGACTGAATGAAAGGAGCTGGCATCTCACTCTCTTTGAATCTTCTTTATCATGCTAGGATTAACAGGAAAAAGCAAAAAATTTCAGAATTGCACCTTGCAATGTGGAGATATTACTGTTTGTGCATTTACAATATTCATTGATTTTTGCCATTGAAAAACGTCCAGAAATGTTTGAAGCTACTGACTGAATGAAAGGAGCTGGCATCTCACTCTCTTTGAATCTTCTTTATCATGCTAGGATTAGCAGGAAAAAGCAAAAAATTTCAGAATTGCACCTTGCAATGTGGAAATATTACTGTTTGTGCATTTACAATATTCATTGATTTTTGCCATTGAAAAACATGTTTTTCATATACCAGAAATGTTTGAAGCTACTGACTGAATGAAAGGAGCTGGCATCTCACTCTCTTTGAATCTTCTTTATCATGCTAGGATTAGCAGGAAAAAGCAAAAAATTTCAGAATTGCACCTTGCAATGTGGAGATATTACTGTTTGTGCATTTACAATATTCTTTGATTTTTGCCATTGAAAAACATGTTTTTCATATACCAGAAATGTTTGAAGCTACTGACTGAATGAAAGGAGCTGGCATCTCACTCTCTTTGAATCTTCTTTATCCTGCTAGGATTAGCAGGAAAAAGCAAAAAATTTCAGAATTGCACCTTGCAATGTGGAGATATTACTGTTTGTGCATTTACAATATTCATTGATTTTTGCTATTGAAAAACGTCCAGAAATGTTTGAAGCTACTGACTGAATGAAAGGAGCTGGCATCTCACTCTCTTTGAATCTTCTTTATCATGCTAGGATTAGCAGGAAAAAGCAAAAAATTTCAGAATTGCACCTTGCAATGTGGAGATATTACTGTTTGTGCATTTACAATATTCATTGATTTTTGCCATTGAAAAACGTCCAGAAATGTTTGAAGCTACTGACTGAATGAAAGGAGCTGGCATCTCACTCTCTTTGAATCTTCTTTATCATGCTAGGATTAGCAGGAAAAAGCAAAAAATTTCAGAATTGCACCTTGCAATGTGGAGATATTACTGTTTGTGCATTTACAATATTCATTGATTTTTGCCATTGAAAAACATCATGTTATTCATATAATAGAAATGTTTGAAGCTACTGACTGAATGAAAGGAGCTGGCATCTCACTCTCTTTGAATCTTCTTTATCATGCTAGGATTAACAGGAAAAAGCAAAACATTTCAGAATTGCACCTTGCAATGTGGAGATATTACTGTTTGTGCATTTACAATATTCATTGATTTTTGCCATTGAAAAACATGTTTTTCATATACCAGAAATGTTTGAAGCTACTGACTGAATGAAAGGAGCTGGCATCTCACTCTGTTTGAATCTTCTTTATCATGCTAGGATTAGCAGGAAAAAGCAAAAAATTTCAGAATTGCACCTTGCAATGTGGAGATATTACTGTTTGTGCATTTACAATATTCATTGATTTTTGCCATTGAAAAACGTTTTTCATATACCAGAAATGTTTGAAGCTACTGACTGAATGAAAGGAGCTGGCATCTCACTCTCTTTGAATCTTCTTTATCATGCTAGGATTAGCAGGAAAAAGCAAAAAATTTCAGAATTGCACCTTGCAATGTGGAGATATTACTATTTGTGCATTTACAATATTCATTGATTTTTGCCATTGAAAAACATGTTTTTCATATACCAGAAATGTTTGAAGCTACTGACTGAATGAAAGGAGCTGGCATCTCACTCTCTTTGAATCTTCTTTATCATGCTAGGATTAGCAGGAAAAAGCAAAAAATTTCAGAATTGCACCTTGCAATGTGGAGATATTACTGTTTGTGCATTTACAATATTCATTGATTTTTGCCATTGAAAAACGTCCAGAAATGTTTGAAGCTACTGACTGAATGAAAGGAGCTAGCATCTCACTCTCTTTGAATCTTCTTTATCATGCTAGGATTAGCAGGAAAAAGCAAAAAATTTCAGAATTGCACCTTGCAATGTGGAGATATTACTGTTTGTGCATTTACAATATTCATTGATTTTTGCCATTGAAAAACGTCCAGAAATGTTTGAAGCTACTGACTGAATGAAAGGAGCTGGCATCTCACTCTCTTTGAATCTTCTTTATCATGCTAGGATTAGCAGGAAAAAGCAAAAAATTTCAGAATTGCACCTTGCAATGTGGAGATATTACTGTTTGTGCATTTACAATATTCATTGATTTTTGCCATTGAAAAACATCATGTTATTCATATAATAGAAATGTTTGAAGCTACTGACTGAATGAAAGGAGCTGGCATCTCACTCTCTTTGAATCTTCTTTATCATGCTAGGATTAACAGGAAAAAGCAAAAAATTTCAGAATTGCACCTTGCAATGTGGAGATATTACTGTTTGTGCATTTACAATATTCATTGATTTTTGCCATTGAAAAACGTCCAGAAATGTTTGAAGCTACTGACTGAATGAAAGGAGCTGGCATCTCACTCTCTTTGAATCTTCTTTATCATGCTAGGATTAGCAGGAAAAAGCAAAAAATTTCAGAATTGCACCTTGCAATGTGGAAATATTACTGTTTGTGCATTTACAATATTCATTGATTTTTGCCATTGAAAAACATGTTTTTCATATACCAGAAATGTTTGAAGCTACTGACTGAATGAAAGGAGCTGGCATCTCACTCTCTTTGAATCTTCTTTATGATGCTAGGATTAGCAGGAACAAGCAAAAAATTTCAGAATTGCACCTTGCAATGTGGAGATATTACTGTTTGTGCATTTACAATATTCATTGATTTTTGCCATTGAAAAACATGTTTTTCATATACCAGAAATGTTTGAAGCTACTGACTGAATGAAAGGAGCTGGCATCTCACTCTCTTTGAATCTTCTTTATCATGCTAGGATTAGCAGGAAAAAGCAAAAAATTTCAGAATTGCACCTTGCAATGTGGAGATATTACTGTTTGTGCATTTACAATATTCATTGATTTTTGCCATTGAAAAACATGTTTTTCATATACCAGAAATGTTTGAAGCTACTGACTGAATGAAAGGAGCTGGCATCTCACTCTCTTTGAATCTTCTTTATCCTGCTAGGATTAGCAGGAAAAAGCAAAAAATTTCAGAATTGCACCTTGCAATGTGGAGATATTACTGTTTGTGCATTTACAATATTCATTGATTTTTGCCATTGAAAAACGTCCAGAAATGTTTGAAGCTACTGACTGAATGAAAGGAGCTGGCATCTCACTCTCTTTGAATCTTCTTTATCATGCTAGGATTAGCAGGAAAAAGCAAAAAATTTCAGAATTGCACCTTGCAATGTGGAGATATTACTGTTTGTGCATTTACAATATTCATTGATTTTTGCCATTGAAAAACGTCCAGAAATGTTTGAAGCTACTGACTGAATGAAAGGAGCTGGCATCTCACTCTCTTTGAATCTTCTTTATCATGCTAGGATTAGCAGGAAAAAGCAAAAAATTTCAGAATTGCACCTTGCAATGTGGAGATATTACTGTTTGTGCATTTACAATATTCATTGATTTTTGCCATTGAAAAACGTCCAGAAATGTTTGAAGCTACTGACTGAATGAAAGGAGCTGGCATCTCACTCTCTTTGAATCTTCTTTATCATGCTAGGATTAGCAGGAAAAAGCAAAAAATTTCAGAATTGCACCTTGCAATGTGGAGATATTACTGTTTGTGCATTTACAATATTCATTGATTTTTGCCATTGAAAAACCATGTTATTCATATAATAGAAATGTTTGAAGCTACTGACTGAATGAAAGGAGCTGGCATCTCACTTTCTTTGAATCTTCTTTATCATGCTAGGATTAACAGGAAAAAGCAAAAAATTTCAGAATTGCACCTTGCAATGTGGAGATATTACTGTTTGTGCATTTACAATATTCATTGATTTTTGCCATTGAAAAATGTCCAGAAATGTTTGAAGCTACTGACTGAATGAAAGGAGCTGGCATCTCACTCTCTTTGAATCTTCTTTATCATGCTAGGATTAGCAGGAAAAAGCAAAAAATTTCAGAATTGCACCTTGCAATGTGGAAATATTACTGTTTGTGCATTTACAATATTCATTGATTTTTGCCATTGAAAAACATGTTTTTCATATACCAGAAATGTTTGAAGCTACTGACTGAATGAAAGGAGCTGGCATCTCACTCTCTTTGAATCTTCTTTATCATGCTAGGATTAGCAGGAAAAAGCAAAAAATTTCAGAATTGCACCTTGCAATGTGGAGATATTACTGTTTGTGCATTTACAATATTCATTGATTTTTGCCATTGAAAAACATGTTTTTCATATACCAGAAATGTTTGAAGCTACTGACTGAATGAAAGGAGCTGGCATCTCACTCTCTTTGAATCTTCTTTATCATGCTAGGATTAGCAGGAAAAAGCAAAAAATTTCAGAATTGCACCTTGCAATGTGGAGATATTACTGTTTGTGCATTTACAATATTCATTGATTTTTGCCATTGAAAAACATGTTTTTCATATACCAGAAATGTTTGAAGCTACTGACTGAATGAAAGGAGCTGGCATCTCACTCTCTTTGAATCTTCTTTATCATGCTAGGATTAGCAGGAAAAAGCAAAAAATTTCAGAATTGCACCTTGCAATGTGGAGATATTACTATTTGTGCATTTACAATATTCATTGATTTTTGCCATTGAAAAACATGTTTTTCATATACCAGAGATGTTTGAAGCTACTGACTGAATGAAAGGAGCTGGCATCTCACTCTCTTTGAATCTTCTTTATCATGCTAGGATTAGGAGGAAAAAGCAAAAAATTTCAGAATTGCACCTTGCAATGTGGAGATATTACTGTTTGTGCATTTACAATATTCATTGATTTTTGCCATTGAAAAACGTCCAGAAATGTTTGAAGCTACTGACTGAATGAAAGGAGCTGGCATCTCACTCTCTTTGAATCTTCTTTATCATGCTAGGATTAGCAGGAAAAAGCAAAAAATTTCAGAATTGCACCTTGCAATGTGGAGATATTACTGTTTGTGCATTTACAATATTCATTGATTTTTGCCATTGAAAAACGTCCAGAAATGTTTGAAGCTACTGACTGAATGAAAGGAGCTGGCATCTCACTCTCTTTGAATCTTCTTTATCCTGCTAGGATTAGCAGGAAAAAGCAAAAAATTTCAGAATTGCACCTTGCAATGTGGAGATATTACTGTTTGTGCATTTACAATATTCATTGATTTTTGCCATTGAAAAACGTCCAGAAATGTTTGAAGCTACTGACTGAATGAAAGGAGCTAGCATCTCACTCTCTTTGAATCTTCTTTATCATGCTAGGATTAGCAGGAAAAAGCAAAAAATTTCAGAATTGCACCTTGCAATGTGGAGATATTACTGTTTGTGCATTTACAATATTCATTGATTTTTGCCATTGAAAAACATCATGTTATTCATATAATAGAAATGTTTGAAGCTACTGACTGAATGAAAGGAGCTGGCATCTCACTCTCTTTGAATCTTCTTTATCATGCTAGGATTAACAGGAAAAAGCAAAAAATTTCAGAATTGCACCTTACAATGTGGAGATATTACTGTTTGTGCATTTACAATATTCATTGATTTTTGCCATTGAAAAACGTCCAGAAATGTTTGAAGCTACTGACTGAATGAAAGGAGCTGGCATCTCACTCTCTTTGAATCTTCTTTATCATGCTAGGATTAGCAGGAAAAAGCAAAAAATTTCAGAATTGCACCTTGCAATGTGGAAATATTACTGTTTGTGCATTTACAATATTCATTGATTTTTGCCATTGAAAAACATGTTTTTCATATACCAGAAATGTTTGAAGCTACTGACTGAATGAAAGGAGCTGGCATCTCACTCTCTTTGAATCTTCTTTATGATGCTAGGATTAGCAGGAAAAAGCAAAAAATTTCAGAATTGCACCTTGCAATGTGGAGATATTACTGTTTGTGCATTTACAATATTCATTGATTTTTGCCATTGAAAAACGTCCAGAAATGTTTGAAGCTACTGACTGAATGAAAGGAGCTGGCATCTCACTCTCTTTGAATCTTCTTTATCATGCTAGGATTAGCAGGAAAAAGCAAAAAATTTCAGAATTGCACCTTGCAATGTGGAGATATTACTGTTTGTGCATTTACAATATTCATTGATTTTTGCCATTGAAAAACGTCCAGAAATGTTTGAAGCTACTGACTGAATGAAAGGAGCTGGCATCTCACTCTCTTTGAATCTTCTTTATCATGCTAGGATTAGCAGGAAAAAGCAAAAAATTTCAGAATTGCACCTTGCAATGTGGAGATATTACTGTTTGTGCATTTACAATATTCATTGATTTTTGCCATTGAAAAACATCATGTTATTCATATACCAGAAATGTTTGAAGCTACTGACTGAATGAAAGGAGCTGGCATCTCACTCTCTTTGAATCTTCTTTATCATGCTAGGATTAACAGGAAAAAGCAAAAAATTTCAGAATTGCACCTTGCAATGTGGAGATATTACTGTTTGTGCATTTACAATATTCATTGATTTTTGCCATTGAAAAACGTCCAGAAATGTTTGAAGCTACTGACTGAATGAAAGGAGCTGGCATCTCACTCTCTTTGAATCTTCTTTATCATGCTAGGATTAGCAGGAAAAAGCAAAAAATTTCAGAATTGCACCTTGCAATGTGGAAATATTACTGTTTGTGCATTTACAATATTCATTGATTTTTGCCATTGAAAAACATGTTTTTCATATACCAGAAATGTTTGAAGCTACTGACTGAATGAAAGGAGCTGGCATCTCACTCTCTTTGAATCTTCTTTATCATGCTAGGATTAGCAGGAAAAAGCAAAAAATTTCAGAATTGCACCTTGCAATGTGGAGATATTACTGTTTGTGCATTTACAATATTCATTGATTTTTGCCATTGAAAAACATGTTTTTCATATACCAGAAATGTTTGAAGCTACTGACTGAATGAAAGGAGCTGGCATCTCACTCTCTTTGAATCTCCTTTATCCTGCTAGGATTAGCAGGAAAAAGCAAAAAATTTCAGAATTGCACCTTGCAATGTGGAGATATTACTGTTTGTGCATTTACAATATTCATTGATTTTTGCTATTGAAAAACGTCCAGAAATGTTTGAAGCTACTGACTGAATGAAAGGAGCTGGCATCTCACTCTCTTTGAATCTTCTTTATCATGCTAGGATTAGCAGGAAAAAGCAAAAAATTTCAGAATTGCACCTTGCAATGTGGAGATATTACTGTTTGTGCATTTACAATATTCATTGATTTTTGCCATTGAAAAACGTCCAGAAATGTTTGAAGCTACTGACTGAATGAAAGGAGCTGGCATCTCACTCTCTTTGAATCTTCTTTATCATGCTAGGATTAGCAGGAAAAAGCAAAAAATTTCAGAATTGCACCTTGCAATGTGGAGATATTACTGTTTGTGCATTTACAATATTCATTGATTTTTGCCATTGAAAAACATCATGTTATTCATATAATAGAAATGTTTGAAGCTACTGACTGAATGAAAGGAGCTGGCATCTCACTCTCTTTGAATCTTCTTTATCATGCTAGGATTAACAGGAAAAAGCAAAACATTTCAGAATTGCACCTTGCAATGTGGAGATATTACTGTTTGTGCATTTACAATATTCATTGATTTTTGCCATTGAAAAACGTCCAGAAATGTTTGAAGCTACTGACTGAATGAAAGGAGCTGGCATCTCACTCTCTTTGAATCTTCTTTATCATGCTAGGATTAGCAGGAAAAAGCAAAAAATTTCAGAATTGCACGTTGCAATGTGGAAATATTACTGTTTGTGCATTTACAATATTCATTGATTTTTGCCATTGAAAAACATGTTTTTCATATACCAGAAATGTTTGAAGCTACTGACTGAATGAAAGGAGCTGGGATCTCACTCTCTTTGAATCTTCTTTATCATGCTAGGATTAGCAGGAAAAAGCAAAAAATTTCAGAATTGCACCTTGCAATGTGGAAATATTACTGTTTGTGCATTTACAATATTCATTGATTTTTGCCATTGAAAAACATGTTTTTCATATACCAGAAATGTTTGAAGCTACTGACTGAATGAAAGGAGCTGGCATCTCACTCTCTTTGAATCTTCTTTATCATGCTAGGATTAGCAGGAAAAAGCAAAAAATTTCAGAATTGCACCTTGCAATGTGGAGATATTACTGTTTGTGCATTTACAATATACTTTGATTTTTGCCATTGAAAAACATGTTTTTCATATACCAGAAATGTTTGAAGCTACTGACTGAATGAAAGGAGCTGGCATCTCACTCTCTTTGAATCTTCTTTATCATGCTAGGATTAGCAGGAAAAAGCAAAAAATTTCAGAATTGCACCTTGCAATGTGGAGATATTACTGTTTGTGCATTTACAATATTCATTGATTTTTGCCATTGAAAAACATGTTTTTCATATACCAGAAATGTTTGAAGCTACTGACTGAATGAAAGGAGCTGGCATCTCACTCTCTTTGAATCTTCTTTATCATGCTAGGATTAGCAGGAAAAAGCAAAAAATTTCAGAATTGCACCTTGCAATGTGGAGATATTACTGTTTGTGCATTTACAATATTCATTGATTTTTGCCATTGAAAAACATGTTTTTCATATACCAGAAATGTTTGAAGCTACTGACTGAATGAAAGGAGCTGGCATCTCACTCTCTTTGAATCTTCTTTATCCTGCTAGGATTAGCAGGAAAAAGCAAAAAATTTCAGAATTGCACCTTGCAATGTGGAGATATTACTGTTTGTGCATTTACAATATTCATTGATTTTTGCCATTGAAAAACGTCCAGAAATGTTTGAAGCTACTGACTGAATGAAAGGAGCTGGCATCTCACTCTCTTTGAATCTTCTTTATCATGCTAGGATTAGCAGGAAAAAGCAAAAAATTTCAGAATTGCACCTTGCAATGTGGAGATATTACTGTTTGTGCATTTACAATATTCATTGATTTTTGCCATTGAAAAACGTCCAGAAATGTTTGAAGCTACTGACTGAATGAAAGGAGCTGGCATCTCACTCTCTTTGAATCTTCTTTATCATGCTAGGATTAGCAGGAAAAAGCAAAAAATTTCAGAATTGCACCTTGCAATGTGGAGATATTACTGTTTGTGCATTTACAATATTCATTGATTTTTGCCATTGAAAAACCATGTTATTCATATAATAGAAATGTTTGAAGCTACTGACTGAATGAAAGGAGCTGGCATCTCACTTTCTTTGAATCTTCTTTATCATGCTAGGATTAACAGGAAAAAGCAAAAAATTTCAGAATTGCACCTTGCAATGTGGAGATATTACTGTTTGTGCATTTACAATATTCATTGATTTTTGCCATTGAAAAATGTCCAGAAATGTTTGAAGCTACTGACTGAATGAAAGGAGCTGGCATCTCACTCTCTTTGAATCTTCTTTATCATGCTAGGATTAGCAGGAAAAAGCAAAAAATTTTAGAATTGCACCTTGCAATGTGGAAATATTACTGTTTGTGCATTTACAATATTCATTGATTTTTGCCATTGAAAAACATGTTTTTCATATACCAGAAATGTTTGAAGCTACTGACTGAATGAAAGGAGCTGGCATCTCACTCTCTTTGAATCTTCTTTATCATGCTAGGATTAGCAGGAAAAAGCAAAAAATTTCAGAATTGCACCTTGCAATGTGGAGATATTACTGTTTGTGCATTTACAATATTCATTGATTTTTGCCATTGAAAAACATGTTTTTCATATACCAGAAATGTTTGAAGCTACTGACTGAATGAAAGGAGCTGGCATCTCACTCTCTTTGAATCTTCTTTATCATGCTAGGATTAGCAGGAAAAAGCAAAAAATTTCAGAATTGCACCTTGCAATGTGGAGATATTACTGTTTGTGCATTTACAATATTCATTGATTTTTGCCATTGAAAAACATGTTTTTCATATACCAGAAATGTTTGAAGCTACTGACTGAATGAAAGGAGCTGGCATCTCACTCTCTTTGAATCTTCTTTATCATGCTAGGATTAGCAGGAAAAAGCAAAAAATTTCAGAATTGCACCTTGCAATGTGGAGATATTACTATTTGTGCATTTACAATATTCATTGATTTTTGCCATTGAAAAACATGTTTTTCATATACCAGAAATGTTTGAAGCTACTGACTGAATGAAAGGAGCTGGCATCTCACTCTCTTTGAATCTTCTTTATCATGCTAGGATTAGCAGGAAAAAGCAAAAAATTTCAGAATTGCACCTTGCAATGTGGAGATATTACTGTTTGTGCATTTACAATATTCATTGATTTTTGCCATTGAAAAACGTCCAGAAATGTTTGAAGCTACTGACTGAATGAAAGGAGCTAGCATCTCACTCTCTTTGAATCTTCTTTATCATGCTAGGATTAGCAGGAAAAAGCAAAAAATTTCAGAATTGCACCTTGCAATGTGGAGATATTACTGTTTGTGCATTTACAATATTCATTGATTTTTGCCATTGAAAAACGTCCAGAAATGTTTGAAGCTACTGACTGAATGAAAGGAACTGGCATCTCACTCTCTTTGAATCTTCTTTATCATGCTAGGATTAGCAGGAAAAAGCAAAAAATTTCAGAATTGCACCTTGCAATGTGGAGATATTACTGTTTGTGCATTTACAATATTCATTGATTTTTGCCATTGAAAAACATCATGTTATTCATATAATAGAAATGTTTGAAGCTACTGACTGAATGAAAGGAGCTGGCATCTCACTCTCTTTGAATCTTCTTTATCATGCTAGGATTAACAGGAAAAAGCAAAAAATTTCAGAATTGCACCTTGCAATGTGGAGATATTACTGTTTGTGCATTTACAATATTCATTGATTTTTGCCATTGAAAAACGTCCAGAAATGTTTGAAGCTACTGACTGAATGAAAGGAGCTGGCATCTCACTCTCTTTGAATCTTCTTTATCATGCTAGGATTAGCAGGAAAAAGCAAAAAATTTCAGAATTGCACCTTGCAATGTGGAAATATTACTGTTTGTGCATTTACAATATTCATTGATTTTTGCCATTGAAAAACATGTTTTTCATATACCAGAAATGTTTGAAGCTACTGACTGAATGAAAGGAGCTGGCATCTCACTCTCTTTGAATCTTCTTTATGATGCTAGGATTAGCAGGAACAAGCAAAAAATTTCAGAATTGCACCTTGCAATGTGGAGATATTACTGTTTGTGCATTTACAATATTCATTGATTTTTGCCATTGAAAAACATGTTTTTCATATACCAGAAATGTTTGAAGCTACTGACTGAATGAAAGGAGCTGGCATCTCACTCTCTTTGAATCTTCTTTATCATGCTAGGATTAGCAGGAAAAAGCAAAAAATTTCAGAATTGCACCTTGCAATGTGGAGATATTACTGTTTGTGCATTTACAATATTCATTGATTTTTGCCATTGAAAAACATGTTTTTCATATACCAGAAATGTTTGAAGCTACTGACTGAATGAAAGGAGCTGGCATCTCACTCTCTTTGAATCTTCTTTATCCTGCTAGGATTAGCAGGAAAAAGCAAAAAATTTCAGAATTGCACCTTGCAATGTGGAGATATTACTGTTTGTGCATTTACAATATTCATTGATTTTTGCCATTGAAAAACGTCCAGAAATGTTTGAAGCTACTGACTGAATGAAAGGAGCTGGCATCTCACTCTCTTTGAATCTTCTTTATCATGCTAGGATTAGCAGGAAAAAGCAAAAAATTTCAGAATTGCACCTTGCAATGTGGAGATATTACTGTTTGTGCATTTACAATATTCATTGATTTTTGCCATTGAAAAACGTCCAGAAATGTTTGAAGCTACTGACTGAATGAAAGGAGCTGGCATCTCACTCTCTTTGAATCTTCTTTATCATGCTAGGATTAGCAGGAAAAAGCAAAAAATTTCAGAATTGCACCTTGCAATGTGGAGATATTACTGTTTGTGCATTTACAATATTCATTGATTTTTGCCATTGAAAAACGTCCAGAAATGTTTGAAGCTACTGACTGAATGAAAGGAGCTGGCATCTCACTCTCTTTGAATCTTCTTTATCATGCTAGGATTAGCAGGAAAAAGCAAAAAATTTCAGAATTGCACCTTGCAATGTGGAGATATTACTGTTTGTGCATTTACAATATTCATTGATTTTTGCCATTGAAAAACCATGTTATTCATATAATAGAAATGTTTGAAGCTACTGACTGAATGAAAGGAGCTGGCATCTCACTTTCTTTGAATCTTCTTTATCATGCTAGGATTAACAGGAAAAAGCAAAAAATTTCAGAATTGCACCTTGCAATGTGGAGATATTACTGTTTGTGCATTTACAATATTCATTGATTTTTGCCATTGAAAAACATGTTTTTCATATACCAGAAATGTTTGAAGCTACTGACTGAATGAAAGGAGCTGGCATCTCACTCTCTTTGAATCTTCTTTATCATGCTAGGATTAGCAGGAAAAAGCAAAAAATTTCAGAATTGCACCTTGCAATGTGGAGATATTACTGTTTGTGCATTTACAATATTCATTGATTTTTGCCATTGAAAAACATGTTTTTCATATACCAGAAATGTTTGAAGCTACTGACTGAATGAAAGGAGCTGGCATCTCACTCTCTTTGAATCTTCTTTATCATGCTAGGATTAGCAGGAAAAAGCAAAAAATTTCAGAATTGCACCTTGCAATGTGGAGATATTACTATTTGTGCATTTACAATATTCATTGATTTTTGCCATTGAAAAACATGTTTTTCATATACCAGAGATGTTTGAAGCTACTGACTGAATGAAAGGAGCTGGCATCTCACTCTCTTTGAATCTTCTTTATCCTGCTAGGATTAGCAGGAAAAAGCAAAAAATTTCAGAATTGCACCTTGCAATGTGGAGATATTACTGTTTGTGCATTTACAATATTCATTGATTTTTGCCATTGAAAAACGTCCAGAAATGTTTGAAGCTACTGACTGAATGAAAGGAGCTAGCATCTCACTCTCTTTGAATCTTCTTTATCATGCTAGGATTAGCAGGAAAAAGCAAAAAATTTCAGAATTGCACCTTGCAATGTGGAGATATTACTGTTTGTGCATTTACAATATTCATTGATTTTTGCCATTGAAAAACGTCCAGAAATGTTTGAAGCTACTGACTGAATGAAAGGAGCTGGCATCTCACTCTCTTTGAATCTTCTTTATCATCCTAGGATTAGCAGGAAAAAGCAAAAAATTTCAGAATTGCACCTTGCAATGTGGAGATATTACTGTTTGTGCATTTACAATATTCATTGATTTTTGCCATTGAAAAACATCATGTTATTCATATAATAGAAATGTTTGAAGCTACTGACTGAATGAAAGGAGCTGGCATCTCACTCTCTTTGAATCTTCTTTATCATGCTAGGATTAACAGGAAAAAGCAAAAAATTTCAGAATTGCACCTTGCAATGTGGAGATATTACTGTTTGTGCATTTACAATATTCATTGATTTTTGCCATTGAAAAACGTCCAGAAATGTTTGAAGCTACTGACTGAATGAAAGGAGCTGGCATCTCACTCTGAATCTTCTTTATCATGCTAGGATTAGCAGGAAAAAGCAAAAAATTTCAGAATTGCACCTTGCAATGTGGAAATATTACTGTTTGTGCATTTACAATATTCATTGATTTTTGCCATTGAAAAACATGTTTTTCATATACCAGAAATGTTTGAAGCTACTGACTGAATGAAAGGAGCTGGCATCTCACTCTCTTTGAATCTTCTTTATGATGCTAGGATTAGCAGGAACAAGCAAAAAATTTCAGAATTGCACCTTGCAATGTGGAGATATTACTGTTTGTGCATTTACAATATTCATTGATTTTTGCCATTGAAAAACATGTTTTTCATATACCAGAAATGTTTGAAGCTACTGACTGAATGAAAGGAGCTGGCATCTCACTCTCTTTGAATCTTCTTTATCATGCTAGGATTAGCAGGAAAAAGCAAAAAATTTCAGAATTGCACCTTGCAATGTGGAGATATTACTGTTTGTGCATTTACAATATTCATTGATTTTTGCCATTGAAAAACATGTTTTTCATATACCAGAAATGTTTGAAGCTACTGACTGAATGAAAGGAGCTGGCATCTCACTCTCTTTGAATCTTCTTTATCCTGCTAGGATTAGCAGGAAAAAGCAAAAAATTTCAGAATTGCACCTTGCAATGTGGAGATATTACTGTTTGTGCATTTACAATATTCATTGATTTTTGCCATTGAAAAACGTCCAGAAATGTTTGAAGCTACTGACTGAATGAAAGGAGCTGGCATCTCACTCTCTTTGAATCTTCTTTATCATGCTAGGATTAGCAGGAAAAAGCAAAAAATTTCAGAATTGCACCTTGCAATGTGGAGATATTACTGTTTGTGCATTTACAATATTCATTGATTTTTGCCATTGAAAAACGTCCAGAAATGTTTGAAGCTACTGACTGAATGAAAGGAGCTGGCATCTCACTCTCTTTGAATCTTCTTTATCATGCTAGGATTAGCAGGAAAAAGCAAAAAATTTCAGAATTGCACCTTGCAATGTGGAGATATTACTGTTTGTGCATTTACAATATTCATTGATTTTTGCCATTGAAAAACGTCCAGAAATGTTTGAAGCTACTGACTGAATGAAAGGAGCTGGCATCTCACTCTCTTTGAATCTTCTTTATCATGCTAGGATTAGCAGGAAAAAGCAAAAAATTTCAGAATTGCACCTTGCAATGTGGAGATATTACTGTTTGTGCATTTACAATATTCATTGATTTTTGCCATTGAAAAACATCATGTTATTCATATACCAGAAATGTTTGAAGCTACTGACTGAATGAAAGGAGCTGGCATCTCACTCTCTTTGAATCTTCTTTATCATGCTAGGATTAACAGGAAAAAGCAAAAAATTTCAGAATTGCACCTTGCAATGTGGAGATATTACTGTTTGTGCATTTACAATATTCATTGATTTTTGCCATTGAAAAACATCATGTTATTCATATACCAGAAATGTTTGAAGCTACTGACTGAATGAAAGGAGCTGGCATCTCACTCTCTTTGAATCTTCTTTATCATGCTAGGATTAACAGGAAAAAGCAAAAAATTTCAGAATTGCACCTTGCAATGTGGAGATATTACTGTTTGTGCATTTACAATATTCATTGATTTTTGCCATTGAAAAACATGTTTTTCATATACCAGAAATGTTTGAAGCTACTGACTGAATGAAAGGAGCTGGCATCTCACTCTCTTTGAATCTTCTTTATCCTGCTAGGATTAGCAGGAAAAAGCAAAAAATTTCAGAATTGCACCTTGCAATGTGGAGATATTACTGTTTGTGCATTTACAATATTCATTGATTTTTGCCATTGAAAAACGTCCAGAAATGTTTGAAGCTACTGACTGAATGAAAGGAGCTGGCATCTCACTCTCTTTGAATCTTCTTTATCATGCTAGGATTAGCAGGAAAAAGCAAAAAATTTCAGAATTGCACCTTGCAATGTGGAGATATTACTGTTTGTGCATTTACAATATTCATTGATTTTTGCCATTGAAAAACGTCCAGAAATGTTTGAAGCTACTGACTGAATGAAAGGAGCTGGCATCTCACTCTCTTTGAATCTTCTTTATCATGCTAGGATTAGCAGGAAAAAGCAAAAAATTTCAGAATTGCACCTTGCAATGTGGAGATATTACTGTTTGTGCATTTACAATATTCATTGATTTTTGCCATTGAAAAACGTCCAGAAATGTTTGAAGCTACTGACTGAATGAAAGGAGCTGGCATCTCACTCTCTTTGAATCTTCTTTATCATGCTAGGATTAGCAGGAAAAAGCAAAAAATTTCAGAATTGCACCTTGCAATGTGGAGATATTACTGTTTGTGCATTTACAATATTCATTGATTTTTGCCATTGAAAAACCATGTTATTCATATAATAGAAATGTTTGAAGCTACTGACTGAATGAAAGGAGCTGGCATCTCACTTTCTTTGAATCTTCTTTATCATGCTAGGATTAACAGGAAAAAGCAAAAAATTTCAGAATTGCACCTTGCAATGTGGAGATATTACTGTTTGTGCATTTACAATATTCATTGATTTTTGCCATTGAAAAACATGTTTTTCATATACCAGAAATGTTTGAAGCTACTGACTGAATGAAAGGAGCTGGCATCTCACTCTCTTTGAATCTTCTTTATCATGCTAGGATTAGCAGGAAAAAGCAAAAAATTTCAGAATTGCACCTTGCAATGTGGAGATATTACTGTTTGTGCATTTACAATATTCATTGATTTTTGCCATTGAAAAACATGTTTTTCATATACCAGAAATGTTTGAAGCTACTGACTGAATGAAAGGAGCTGGCATCTCACTCTCTTTGAATCTTCTTTATCATGCTAGGATTAGCAGGAAAAAGCAAAAAATTTCAGAATTGCACCTTGCAATGTGGAGATATTACTATTTGTGCATTTACAATATTCATTGATTTTTGCCATTGAAAAACATGTTTTTCATATACCAGAGATGTTTGAAGCTACTGACTGAATGAAAGGAGCTGGCATCTCACTCTCTTTGAATCTTCTTTATCCTGCTAGGATTAGCAGGAAAAAGCAAAAAATTTCAGAATTGCACCTTGCAATGTGGAGATATTACTGTTTGTGCATTTACAATATTCATTGATTTTTGCCATTGAAAAACGTCCAGAAATGTTTGAAGCTACTGACTGAATGAAAGGAGCTAGCATCTCACTCTCTTTGAATCTTCTTTATCATGCTAGGATTAGCAGGAAAAAGCAAAAAATTTCAGAATTGCACCTTGCAATGTGGAGATATTACTGTTTGTGCATTTACAATATTCATTGATTTTTGCCATTGAAAAACGTCCAGAAATGTTTGAAGCTACTGACTGAATGAAAGGAGCTGGCATCTCACTCTCTTTGAATCTTCTTTATCATCCTAGGATTAGCAGGAAAAAGCAAAAAATTTCAGAATTGCACCTTGCAATGTGGAGATATTACTGTTTGTGCATTTACAATATTCATTGATTTTTGCCATTGAAAAACATCATGTTATTCATATAATAGAAATGTTTGAAGCTACTGACTGAATGAAAGGAGCTGGCATCTCACTCTCTTTGAATCTTCTTTATCATGCTAGGATTAACAGGAAAAAGCAAAAAATTTCAGAATTGCACCTTGCAATGTGGAGATATTACTGTTTGTGCATTTACAATATTCATTGATTTTTGCCATTGAAAAACGTCCAGAAATGTTTGAAGCTACTGACTGAATGAAAGGAGCTGGCATCTCACTCTCTTTGAATCTTCTTTATCATGCTAGGATTA
>NW_027370677.1:0-34179 GCF_046119375.1 Phyllobates terribilis
CAGAAATGTTTGAAGCTACTGACTGAATGAAAGGAGCTGGCATCTCACTCTCTTTGAATCTTCTTTATCATGCTAGGATTAGCAGGAAAAAGCTAAAAATTTCAGAATTGCACCGTGCAATGTGGAGATATTACTGTTTGTGCATTTACAATATTCATTGATTTTTGCCATTGAAAAACATGTTTTTCATATACCAGAAATGTTTGAAGCTACTGACTGAATGAAAGGAGCTGGCATCTCACTCTCTTTGAATCTTCTTTATCATGCTAGGATTAACAGGAAAAAGCTAAAAATTTCAGAATTGCACCGTGCAATGTGGAGATATTACTGTTTGTGCATTTACAATATTCATTGATTTTTGCCATTGAAAAACGTCCAGAAATGTTTGAAGCTACTGACTGAATAAAAGGAGCTGGCATCTCACTCTCTTTGAATCTTCTTTATCATGCTAGGATTAGCAGGAAAAAGCAAAAAATTTCAGAATTGCACCTTGCAATGTGGAGATATTACTGTTTGTGCATTTACAATATTCATTGATTTTTGCCATTGAAAAACATGTTTTTCATATACCAGAAATGTTTGAAGCTACTGACTGAATGAAAGGAGCTGGCATCTCACTCTCTTTGAATCTTCTTTATCATGCTAGGATTAGCAGGAAAAAGCAAAAAATTTCAGAATTGCACCGTGCAATGTGGAGATATTACTGTTTGTGCATTTACAATATTCATTGATTTTTGCCATTGAAAAACGTCCAGAAATGTTTAAAGCTACTGACTGAATGAAAGGAGCTGGCATCTCACTCTCTTTGAATCTTCTTTATCATGCTAGGATTAGCAGGAAAAAGCAAAAAATTTCAGAATTGCACCGTGCAATGTGGAGATATTACTGTTTGTGCATTTACAATATTCATTGATTTTTGCCATTGAAAAACATGTTTTTCATATACCAGAAATGTTTGAAGCTACTGACTGAATGAAAGGAGCTGGCATCTCACTCTCTTTGAATCTTCTTTATCATGCTAGGATTAGCAGGAAAAAGCTAAAAATTTCAGAATTGCACCGTGCAATGTGGAGATATTACTGTTTGTGCATTTACAATATTCATTGATTTTTGCCATTGAAAAACATGTTTTTCATATACCAGAAATGTTTGAAGCTACTGACTGAATGAAAGGAGCTGGCATCTCACTCTCTTTGAATCTTCTTTATCATGCTAGGATTAACAGGAAAAAGCTAAAAATTTCAGAATTGCACCGTGCAATGTGGAGATATTACTGTTTGTGCATTTACAATATTCATTGATTTTTGCCATTGAAAAACATGTTTTTCATATACCAGAAATGTTTGAAGCTACTGACTGAATGAAAGGAGCTGGCATCTCACTCTCTTTGAATCTTCTTTATCATGCTAGGATTAGCAGGAAAAAGCAAAAAATTTCAGAATTGCACCTTGCAATGTGGAGATATTACTGTTTGTGCATTTACAATATTCATTGATTTTTGCCATTGAAAAACATGTTTTTCATATACCAGAAATGTTTGAAGCTACTGACTGAATGAAAGGAGCTGGCATCTCACTCTCTTTGAATCTTCATTATCATGCTAGGATTAGCAGGAAAAAGCTAAAAATTTCAGAATTGCACCGTGCAATGTGGAGATATTACTGTTTGTGCATTTACAATATTCATTGATTTTTGCCATTGAAAAACATGTTTTTCATATACCAGAAATGTTTGAAGCTACTGACTGAATGAAAGGAGCTGGCATCTCACTCTCTTTGAATCTTCTTTATCATGCTAGGATTAGCAGGAAAAAGCAAAAAATTTCAGAATTGCACCGTGCAATGTGGAGATATTACTGTTTGTGCATTTACAATATTCATTGATTTTTGCCATTGAAAAACGTCCAGAAATGTTTGAAGCTACTGACTGAATGAAAGGAGCTGGCATCTCACTCTCTTTGAATCTTCTTTATCATGCTAGGATTAACAGGAAAAAGCTAAAAATTTCAGAATTGCACCTTGCAATGTGGAGATATTACTGTTTGTGCATTTACAATATTCATTGATTTTTGCCATTGAAAAACATGTTTTTCATATACCAGAAATGTTTGAAGCTACTGACTGAATGAAAGGAGCTGGCATCTCACTCTCTTTGAATCTTCTTTATCATGCTAGGATTAGCAGGAAAAAGCAAAAAATTTCAGAATTGCACCGTGCAATGTGGAGATATTACTGTTTGTGCATTTACAATATTCATTGATTTTTGCCATTGAAAAACGTCCAGAAATGTTTGAAGCTACTGACTGAATGAAAGGAGCTGGCATCTCACTCTCTTTGAATCTTCTTTATCATGCTAGGATTAACAGGAAAAAGCAAAAAATTTCAGAATTGCACCGTGCAATGTGGAGATATTACTGTTTGTGCATTTACAATATTCATTGATTTTTGCCATTGAAAAACATGTTTTTCATATACCAGAAATGTTTGAAGCTACTGACTGAATGAAAGGAGCTGGCATCTCACTCTTTGAATCTTCTTTATCATGCTAGGATTAGCAGGAAAAAGCAAAAAATTTCAGAATTGCACCTTGCAATGTGGAGATATTACTGTTTGTGCATTTACAATATTCATTGATTTTTGCCTTTGAAAAACATGTTTTTCATATACCAGAAATGTTTGAAGCTACTGACTGAATGAAAGGAGCTGGCATCTCACTCTCTTTGAATCTTTATCATGCTAGGATTAGCAGGAAAAAGCAAAAAATTTCAGAATTGCACCGTGCAATGTGGAGATATTACTGTTTGTGCATTTACAATATTCATTGATTTTTGCCATTGAAAAACGTCCAGAAATGTTTGAAGCTACTGACTGAATGAAAGGAGCTGGCATCTCACTCTCTTTGAATCTTCTTTATCATGCTAGGATTAGCAGGAAAAAGCAAAAAATTTCAGAATTGCACCTTGCAATGTGGAGATATTACTGTTTGTGCATTTACAATATTCATTGATTTTTGCCATTGAAAAACATGTTTTTCATATACCAGAAATGTTTGAAGCTACTGACTGAATGAAAGGAGCTGGCATCTCACTCTCTTTGAATCTTCTTTATCATGCTAGGATTAACAGGAAAAAGCTAAAAATTTCAGAATTGCACCGTGCAATGTGGAGATATTACTGTTTGTGCATTTACAATATTCATTGATTTTTGCCATTGAAAAACATGTTTTTCATATACCAGAAATGTTTGAAGCTACTGACTGAATGAAAGGAGCTGGCATCTCACTCTCTTTGAATCTTCTTTATCATGCTAGGATTAGCAGGAAAAAGCAAAAAATTTCAGAATTGCACCTTGCAATGTGGAGATATTACTGTTTGTGCATTTACAATATTCATTGATTTTTGCCATTGAAAAACATGTTTTTCATATACCAGAAATGTTTGAAGCTACTGACTGAATGAAAGGAGCTGGCATCTCACTCTCTTTGAATCTTCTTTATCATGCTAGGATAAGCAGGAAAAAGCTAAAAATTTCAGAATTGCACCGTGCAATGTGGAGATATTACTGTTTGTGCATTTACAATATTCATTGATTTTTGCCATTGAAAAACATGTTTTTCATATACCAGAAATGTTTGAAGCTACTGACTGAATGAAAGGAGCTGGCATCTCACTCTCTTTGAATCTTCTTTATCATGCTAGGATTAGCAGGAAAAAGCAAAAAATTTCAGAATTGCACCGTGCAATGTGGAGATATTACTGTTTGTGCATTTACAATATTCATTGATTTTTGCCATTGAAAAACGTCCAGAAATGTTTGAAGCTACTGACTGAATGAAAGGAGCTGGCATCTCACTCTCTTTGAATCTTCTTTATCATGCTAGGATTAACAGGAAAAAGCTAAAAATTTCAGAATTGCACCTTGCAATGTGGAGATATTACTGTTTGTGCATTTACAATATTCATTGATTTTTGCCATTGAAAAACATGTTTTTCATATACCAGAAATGTTTGAAGCTACTGACTGAATGAAAGGAGCTGGCATCTCACTCTCTTTGAATCTTCTTTATCATGCTAGGATTAGCAGGAAAAAGCAAAAAATTTCAGAATTGCACCGTGCAATGTGGAGATATTACTGTTTGTGCATTTACAATATTCATTGATTTTTGCCATTGAAAAACGTCCAGAAATGTTTGAAGCTACTGACTGAATGAAAGGAGCTGGCATCTCACTCTCTTTGAATCTTCTTTATCATGCTAGGATTAACAGGAAAAAGCAAAAAATTTCAGAATTGCACCGTGCAATGTGGAGATATTACTGTTTGTGCATTTACAATATTCATTGATTTTTGCCATTGAAAAACATGTTTTTCATATACCAGAAATGTTTGAAGCTACTGACTGAATGAAAGGAGCTGGCACCTCACTCTCTTTGAATCTTCTTTATCATGCTAGGATTAGCAGGAAAAAGCAAAAAATTTCAGAATTGCACCTTGCAATGTGGAGATATTACTGTTTGTGCATTTACAATATTCATTGATTTTTGCCATTGAAAAACATGTTTTTCATATACCAGAAATGTTTGAAGCTACTGACTGAATGAAAGGAGCTGGCATCTCACTCTCTTTGAATCTTCTTTATCATGCTAGGATTAGCAGGAAAAAGCAAAAAATTTCAGAATTGCACCGTGCAATGTGGAGATATTACTGTTTGTGCATTTACAATATTCATTGATTTTTGCCATTGAAAAACATGTTTTTCATATACCAGAAATGTTTGAAGCTACTGACTGAATGAAAGGAGCTGGCATCTCACTCTCTTTGAATCTTCTTTATCATGCTAGGATTAACAGGAAAAAGCTAAGAATTTCAGAATTGCACCTTGCAATGTGGAGATATTACTGTTTGTGCATTTACAATATTCATTGATTTTTGCCATTGAAAAACATGTTTTTCATATACCAGAAATGTTTGAAGCTACTGACTGAATGAAAGGAGCTGGCATCTCACTCTCTTTGAATCTTCTTTATCATGCTAGGATTAGCAGGAAAAAGCTAAAAATTTCAGAATTGCACCGTGCAATGTGGAGATATTACTGTTTGTGCATTTACAATATTCATTGATTTTTGCCATTGAAAAACATGTTTTTCATATACCAGAAATGTTTGAAGCTACTGACTGAATGAAAGGAGCTGGCATCTCACTCTCTTTGAATCTTCTTTATCATGCTAGGATTAGCAGGAAAAAGCAAAAAATTTCAGAATTGCACCTTGCAATGTGGAGATATTACTGTTTGTGCATTTACAATATTCATTGATTTTTGCCATTGAAAAACATGTTTTTCATATACCAGAAATGTTTGAAGCTACTGACTGAATGAAAGGAGCTGGCATCTCACTCTCTTTGAATCTTCTTTATCATGCTAGGATTAGCAGGAAAAAGCAAAAAATTTCAGAATTGCACCGTGCAATGTGGAGATATTACTGTTTGTGCATTTACAATATTCATTGATTTTTGCCATTGAAAAACGTCCAGAAATGTTTGAAGCTACTGACTGAATGAAAGGAGCTGGCATCTCACTCTCTTTGAATCTTCTTTATCATGCTAGGATTAGCAGGAAAAAGCAAAAAATTTCAGAATTGCACCGTGCAATGTGGAGATATTACTGTTTGTGCATTTACAATATTCATTGATTTTTGCCATTGAAAAACATGTTTTTCATATACCAGAAATGTTTGAAGCTACTGACTGAATGAAAGGAGCTGGCATCTCACTCTCTTTGAATCTTCTTTATCATGCTAGGATTAGCAGGAAAAAGCAAAAAATTTCAGAATTGCACCTTGCAATGTGGAGATATTACTGTTTGTGCATTTACAATATTCATTGATTTTTGCCATTGAAAAACATGTTTTTCATATACCAGAAATGTTTGAAGCTACTGACTGAATGAAAGGAGCTGGCATCTCACTCTCTTTGAATCTTCTTTATCATGCTAGGATTAACAGGAAAAAGCTAAAAATTTCAGAATTGCACCGTGCAATGTGGAGATATTACTGTTTGTGCATTTACAATATTCATTGATTTTTGCCATTGAAAAACATGTTTTTCATATACCAGAAATGTTTGAAGCTACTGACTGAATGAAAGGAGCTGGCATCTCACTCTCTTTGAATCTTCTTTATCATGCTAGGATTAACAGGAAAAAGCTAAAAATTTCAGAATTGCACCGTGCAATGTGGAGATATTACTGTTTGTGCATTTACAATATTCATTGATTTTTGCCATTGAAAAACATGTTTTTCATATACCAGAAATGTTTGAAGCTACTGACTGAATGAAAGGAGCTGGCATCTCACTCTCTTTGAATCTTCTTTATCATGCTAGGATTAGCAGGAAAAAGCTAAAAATTTCAGAATTGCACCTTGCAATGTGGAGATATTACTGTTTGTGCATTTACAATATTCATTGATTTTTGCCATTGAAAAACGTCCAGAAATGTTTGAAGCTACTGACTGAATGAAAGGAGCTGGCATCTCACTCTCTTTGAATCTTCTTTATCATGCTAGGATTAACAGGAAAAAGCTAAAAATTTCAGAATTGCACCGTGCAATGTGGAGATATTACTGTTTGTGCATTTACAATATTCATTGATTTTTGCCATTGAAAAACATGTTTTTCATATACCAGAAATGTTTGAAGCTACTGACTGAATGAAAGGAGCTGGCATCTCACTCTCTTTGAATCTTCTTTATCATGCTAGGATTAGCAGGAAAAAGCAAAAAATTTCAGAATTGCACCGTGCAATGTGGAGATATTACTGTTTGTGCATTTACAATATTCATTGATTTTTGCCATTGAAAAACATGTTTTTCATATACCAGAAATGTTTGAAGCTACTGACTGAATGAAAGGAGCTGGCATCTCACTCTCTTTGAATCTTCTTTATCATGCTAGGATTAACAGGAAAAAGCTAAAAATTTCAGAATTGCACCGTGCAATGTGGAGATATTACTGTTTGTGCATTTACAATATTCATTGATTTTTGCCATTGAAAAACATGTTTTTCATATACCAGAAATGTTTGAAGCTACTGACTGAATGAAAGGAGCTGGCATCTCACTCTCTTTGAATCTTCTTTATCATGCTAGGATTAGCAGGAAAAAGCAAAAAATTTCAGAATTGCACCTTGCAATGTGGAGATATTACTGTTTGTGCATTTACAATATTCATTGATTTTTGCCATTGAAAAACATGTTTTTCATATACCAGAAATGTTTGAAGCTACTGACTGAATGAAAGGAGCTGGCATCTCACTCTCTTTGAATCTTCTTTATCATGCTAGGATTAGCAGGAAAAAGCAAAAAATTTCAGAATTGCACCTTGCAATGTGGAGATATTACTGTTTGTGCATTTACAATATTCATTGATTTTTGCCATTGAAAAACATGTTTTTCATATACCAGAAATGTTTGAAGCTACTGACTGAATGAAAGGAGCTGGCATCTCACTCTCTTTGAATCTTCTTTATCATGCTAGGATTAGCAGGAAAAAGCAAAAAATTTCAGAATTGCACCGTGCAATGTGGAGATATTACTGTTTGTGCATTTACAATATTCATTGATTTTTGCCATTGAAAAACGTCCAGAAATGTTTGAAGCTACTGACTGAATGAAAGGAGCTGGCATCTCACTCTCTTTGAATCTTCTTTATCATGCTAGGATTAGCAGGAAAAAGCAAAAAATTTCAGAATTGCACCGTGCAATGTGGAGATATTACTGTTTGTGCATTTACAATATTCATTGATTTTTGCCATTGAAAAACATGTTTTTCATATACCAGAAATGTTTGAAGCTACTGACTGAATGAAAGGAGCTGGCATCTCACTCTCTTTGAATCTTCTTTATCATGCTAGGATTAGCAGGAAAAAGCAAAAAATTTCAGAATTGCACCTTGCAATGTGGAGATATTACTGTTTGTGCATTTACAATATTCATTGATTTTTGCCATTGAAAAACATGTTTTTCATATACCAGAAATGTTTGAAGCTACTGACTGAATGAAAGGAGCTGGCATCTCACTCTCTTTGAATCTTCTTTATCATGCTAGGATTAACAGGAAAAAGCTAAAAATTTCAGAATTGCACCGTGCAATGTGGAGATATTACTGTTTGTGCATTTACAATATTCATTGATTTTTGCCATTGAAAAACATGTTTTTCATATACCAGAAATGTTTGAAGCTACTGACTGAATGAAAGGAGCTGGCATCTCACTCTCTTTGAATCTTCTTTATCATGCTAGGATTAACAGGAAAAAGCTAAAAATTTCAGAATTGCACCGTGCAATGTGGAGATATTACTGTTTGTGCATTTACAATATTCATTGATTTTTGCCATTGAAAAACATGTTTTTCATATACCAGAAATGTTTGAAGCTACTGACTGAATGAAAGGAGCTGGCATCTCACTCTCTTTGAATCTTCTTTATCATGCTAGGATTAGCAGGAAAAAGCTAAAAATTTCAGAATTGCACCTTGCAATGTGGAGATATTACTGTTTGTGCATTTACAATATTCATTGATTTTTGCCATTGAAAAACGTCCAGAAATGTTTGAAGCTACTGACTGAATGAAAGGAGCTGGCATCTCACTCTCTTTGAATCTTCTTTATCATGCTAGGATTAACAGGAAAAAGCTAAAAATTTCAGAATTGCACCGTGCAATGTGGAGATATTACTGTTTGTGCATTTACAATATTCATTGATTTTTGCCATTGAAAAACATGTTTTTCATATACCAGAAATGTTTGAAGCTACTGACTGAATGAAAGGAGCTGGCATCTCACTCTCTTTGAATCTTCTTTATCATGCTAGGATTAGCAGGAAAAAGCAAAAAATTTCAGAATTGCACCGTGCAATGTGGAGATATTACTGTTTGTGCATTTACAATATTCATTGATTTTTGCCATTGAAAAACATGTTTTTCATATACCAGAAATGTTTGAAGCTACTGACTGAATGAAAGGAGCTGGCATCTCACTCTCTTTGAATCTTCTTTATCATGCTAGGATTAACAGGAAAAAGCTAAAAATTTCAGAATTGCACCGTGCAATGTGGAGATATTACTGTTTGTGCATTTACAATATTCATTGATTTTTGCCATTGAAAAACATGTTTTTCATATACCAGAAATGTTTGAAGCTACTGACTGAATGAAAGGAGCTGGCATCTCACTCTCTTTGAATCTTCTTTATCATGCTAGGATTAGCAGGAAAAAGCAAAAAATTTCAGAATTGCACCTTGCAATGTGGAGATATTACTGTTTGTGCATTTACAATATTCATTGATTTTTGCCATTGAAAAACATGTTTTTCATATACCAGAAATGTTTGAAGCTACTGACTGAATGAAAGGAGCTGGCATCTCACTCTCTTTGAATCTTCTTTATCATGCTAGGATTAACAGGAAAAAGCTAAAAATTTCAGAATTGCACCGTGCAATGTGGAGATATTACTGTTTGTGCATTTACAATATTCATTGATTTTTGCCATTGAAAAACATGTTTTTCATATACCAGAAATGTTTGAAGCTACTGACTGAATGAAAGGAGCTGGCATCTCACTCTCTTTGAATCTTCTTTATCATGCTAGGATTAGCAGGAAAAAGATAAAAATTTCAGAATTGCACCGTGCAATGTGGAGATATTACTGTTTGTGCATTTACAATATTCATTGATTTTTGCCATTGAAAAACATGTTTTTCATATACCAGAAATGTTTGAAGCTACTGACTGAATGAAAGGAGCTGGCATCTCACTCTCTTTGAATCTTCTTTATCATGCTAGGATTAGCAGGAAAAAGCTAAAAATTTCAGAATTGCACCGTGCAATGTGGAGATATTACTGTTTGTGCATTTACAATATTCATTGATTTTTGCCATTGAAAAACATGTTTTTCATATACCAGAAATGTTTGAAGCTACTGACTGAATGAAAGGAGCTGGCATCTCACTCTCTTTGAATCTTCTTTATCATGCTAGGATTAGCAGGAAAAAGCAAAAAATTTCAGAATTGCACCGTGCAATGTGGAGATATTACTGTTTGTGCATTTACAATATTCATTGATTTTTGCCATTGAAAAACATGTTTTTCATATACCAGAAATGTTTGAAGCTACTGACTGAATGAAAGGAGCTGGCATCTCACTCTCTTTGAATCTTCTTTATCATGCTAGGATTAGCAGGAAAAAGCAAAAAATTTAAGAATTGCACCGTGCAATGTGGAGATATTACTGTTTGTGCATTTACAATATTCATTGATTTTTGCCATTGAAAAACATGTTTTTCATATACCAGAAATGTTTGAAGCTACTGACTGAATGAAAGGAGCTGGCATCTCACTCTCTTTGAATCTTCTTTATCATGCTAGGATTAGCAGGAAAAAGCTAAAAATTTCAGAATTGCACCGTGCAATGTGGAGATATTACTGTTTGTGCATTTACAATATTCATTGATTTTTGCCATTGAAAAACATGTTTTTCATATACCAGAAATGTTTGAAGCTACTGACTGAATGAAAGGAGCTGGCATCTCACTCTCTTTGAATCTTCTTTATCATGCTAGGATTAGCAGGAAAAAGCAAAAAATTTCAGAATTGCACCGTGCAATGTGGAGATATTACTGTTTGTGCATTTACAATATTCATTGATTTTTGCCATTGAAAAACGTCCAGAAATGTTTGAAGCTACTGACTGAATGAAAGGAGCTGGCATCTCACTCTCTTTGAATCTTCTTTATCATGCTAGGATTAACAGGAAAAAGCTAAAAATTTCAGAATTGCACCGTGCAATGTGGAGATATTACTGTTTGTGCATTTACAATATTCATTGATTTTTGCCATTGAAAAACATGTTTTTCATATACCAGAAATGTTTGAAGCTACTGACTGAATGAAAGGAGCTGGCATCTCACTCTCTTTGAATCTTCTTTATCATGCTAGGATTAGCAGGAAAAAGCAAAAAATTTCAGAATTGCACCGTGCAATGTGGAGATATTACTGTTTGTGCATTTACAATATTCATTGATTTTTGCCATTGAAAAACGTCCAGAAATGTTTGAAGCTACTGACTGAATGAAAGGAGCTGGCATCTCACTCTCTTTGAATCTTCTTTATCATGCTAGGATTAACAGGAAAAAGCAAAAAATTTCAGAATTGCACCGTGCAATGTGGAGATATTACTGTTTGTGCATTTACAATATTCATTGATTTTTGCCATTGAAAAACATGTTTTTCATATACCAGAAATGTTTGAAGCTACTGACTGAATGAAAGGAGCTGGCATCTCACTCTCTTTGAATCTTCTTTATCATGCTAGGATTAACAGGAAAAAGCTAAAAATTTCAGAATTGCACCTTGCAATGTGGAGATATTACTGTTTGTGCATTTACAATATTCATTGATTTTTGCCATTGAAAAACATGTTTTTCATATACCAGAAATGTTTGAAGCTACTGACTGAATGAAAGGAGCTGGCATCTCACTCTCTTTGAATCTTCTTTATCATGCTAGGATTAACAGGAAAAAGCAAAAAATTTCAGAATTGCACCGTGCAATGTGGAGATATTACTGTTTGTGCATTTACAATATTCATTGATTTTTGCCATTGAAAAACATGTTTTTCATATACCAGAAATGTTTGAAGCTACTGACTGAATGAAAGGAGCTGGCATCTCACTCTCTTTGAATCTTCTTTATCATGCTAGGATTAACAGGAAAAAGCTAAAAATTTCAGAATTGCACCGTGCAATGTGGAGATATTACTGTTTGTGCATTTACAATATTCATTGATTTTTGCCATTGAAAAACATGTTTTTCATATACCAGAAATGTTTGAAGCTACTGACTGAATGAAAGGAGCTGGCATCTCACTCTCTTTGAATCTTCTTTATCATGCTAGGATTAGCAGGAAAAAGCAAAAAATTTCAGAATTGCACCTTGCAATGTGGAGATATTACTGTTTGTGCATTTACAATATTCATTGATTTTTGCCATTGAAAAACATGTTTTTCATATACCAGAAATGTTTGAAGCTACTGACTGAATGAAAGGAGCTGGCATCTCACTCTCTTTGAATCTTCTTTATCATGCTAGGATTAGCAGGAAAAAGCAAAAAATTTCAGAATTGCACCTTGCAATGTGGAGATATTACTGTTTGTGCATTTACAATATTCATTGATTTTTGCCATTGAAAAACATGTTTTTCATATACCAGAAATGTTTGAAGCTACTGACTGAATGAAAGGAGCTGGCATCTCACTCTCTTTGAATCTTCTTTATCATGCTAGGATTAACAGGAAAAAGCTAAAAATTTCAGAATTGCACCGTGCAATGTGGAGATATTACTGTTTGTGCATTTACAATATTCATTGATTTTTGCCATTGAAAAACATGTTTTTCATATACCAGAAATGTTTGAAGCTACTGACTGAATGAAAGGAGCTGGCATCTCACTCTCTTTGAATCTTCTTTATCATGCTAGGATTAGCAGGAAAAAGCAAAAAATTTCAGAATTGCACCTTGCAATGTGGAGATATTACTGTTTGTGCATTTACAATATTCATTGATTTTTGCCATTGAAAAACATGTTTTTCATATACCAGAAATGTTTGAAGCTACTGACTGAATGAAAGGAGCTGGCATCTCACTCTCTTTGAATCTTCTTTATCATGCTAGGATTAGCAGGAAAAAGCAAAAAATTTCACAATTGCACCGTGCAATGTGGAGATATTACTGTTTGTGCATTTACAATATTCATTGATTTTTGCCATTGAAAAACGTCCAGAAATGTTTGAAGCTACTGACTGAATGAAAGGAGCTGGCATCTCACTCTCTTTGAATCTTCTTTATCATGCTAGGATTAACAGGAAAAAGCAAAAAATTTCAGAATTGCACCGTGCAATGTGGAGATATTACTGTTTGTGCATTTACAATATTCATTGATTTTTGCCATTGAAAAACATGTTTTTCATATACCAGAAATGTTTGAAGCTACTGACTGAATGAAAGGAGCTGGCATCTCACTCTCTTTGAATCTTCTTTATCATGCTAGGATTAACAGGAAAAAGCTAAAAATTTCAGAATTGCACCGTGCAATGTGGAGATATTACTGTTTGTGCATTTACAATATTCATTGATTTTTGCCATTGAAAAACATGTTTTTCATATACCAGAAATGTTTGAAGCTACTGACTGAATGAAAGGAGCTGGCATCTCACTCTCTTTGAATCTTCTTTATCATGCTAGGATTAGCAGGAAAAAGCAAAAAATTTCAGAATTGCACCGTGCAATGTGGAGATATTACTGTTTGTGCATTTACAATATTCATTGATTTTTGCCATTGAAAAACGTCCAGAAATGTTTGAAGCTACTGACTGAATGAAAGGAGCTGGCATCTCACTCTCTTTGAATCTTCTTTATCATGCTAGGATTAACAGGAAAAAGCTAAAAATTTCAGAATTGCACCGTGCAATGTGGAGATATTACTGTTTGTGCATTTACAATATTCATTGATTTTTGCCATTGAAAAACATGTTTTTCATATACCAGAAATGTTTGAAGCTACTGACTGAATGAAAGGAGCTGGCATCTCACTCTCTTTGAATCTTCTTTATCATGCTAGGATTAACAGGAAAAAGCTAAAAATTTCAGAATTGCACCGTGCAATGTGGAGATATTACTGTTTGTGCATTTACAATATTCATTGATTTTTGCCATTGAAAAACATGTTTTTCATATACCAGAAATGTTTGAAGCTACTGACTGAATGAAAGGAGCTGGCATCTCACTCTCTTTGAATCTTCTTTATCATGCTAGGATTAGCAGGAAAAAGCAAAAAATTTCAGAATTGCACCGTGCAATGTGAAGATATTACTGTTTGTGCATTTACAATATTCATTGATTTTTGCCATTGAAAAACGTCCAGAAATGTTTGAAGCTACTGACTGAATGAAAGGAGCTGGCATCTCACTCTCTTTGAATCTTCTTTATCATGCTAGGATTAACAGGAAAAAGCAAAAAATTTCAGAATTGCACCGTGCAATGTGGAGATATTACTGTTTGTGCATTTACAATATTCATTGATTTTTGCCATTGAAAAACATGTTTTTCATATACCAGAAATGTTTGAAGCTACTGACTGAATGAAAGGAGCTGGCATCTCACTCTCTTTGAATCTTCTTTATCATGCTAGGATTAACAGGAAAAAGCTAAAAATTTCAGAATTGCACCTTGCAATGTGGAGATATTACTGTTTGTGCATTTAAAATATTCATTGATTTTTGCCATTGAAAAACATGTTTTTCATATAACAGAAATGTTTGAAGCTACTGACTGAATGAAAGGAGCTGGCATCTCACTCTCTTTGAATCTTTATCATGCTAGGATTAACAGGAAAAAGCAAAAAATTTCAGAATTGCACCGTGCAATGTGGAGATATTACTGTTTGTGCATTTACAATATTCATTGATTTTTGCCATTGAAAAACATGTTTTTCATATACCAGAAATGTTTGAAGCTACTGACTGAATGAAAGGAGCTGGCATCTCACTCTCTTTGAATCTTCTTTATCATGCTAGGATTAACAGGAAAAAGCTAAAAATTTCAGAATTGCACCGTGCAATGTGGAGATATTACTGTTTGTGCATTTACAATATTCATTGATTTTTGCCATTGAAAAACGTCCAGAAATGTTTGAAGCTACTGACTGAATGAAAGGAGCTGGCATCTCACTCTCTTTGAATCTTCTTTATCATGCTAGGATTAACAGGAAAAAGCTAAAAATTTCAGAATTGCACCGTGCAATGTGGAGATATTACTGTTTGTGCATTTACAATATTCATTGATTTTTGCCATTGAAAAACATGTTTTTCATATACCAGAAATGTTTGAAGCTACTGACTGAATGAAAGGAGCTGGCATCTCACTCTCTTTGAATCTTCTTTATCATGCTAGGATTAACAGGAAAAAGCTAAAAATTTCAGAATTGCACCGTGCAATGTGGAGATATTACTGTTTGTGCATTTACAATATTCATTGATTTTTGCCATTGAAAAACATGTTTTTCATATACCAGAAATGTTTGAAGCTACTGACTGAATGAAAGGAGCTGGCATCTCACTCTCTTTGAATCTTCTTTATCATGCTAGGATTAGCAGGAAAAAGCAAAAAATTTCAGAATTGCACCGTGCAATGTGGAGATATTACTGTTTGTGCATTTACAATATTCATTGATTTTTGCCATTGAAAAACGTCCAGAAATGTTTGAAGCTACTGACTGAATGAAAGGAGCTGGCATCTCACTCTCTTTGAATCTTCTTTATCATGCTAGGATTAACAGGAAAAAGCAAAAAATTTCAGAATTGCACCGTGCAATGTGGAGATATTACTGTTTGTGCATTTACAATATTCATTGATTTTTGCCATTGAAAAACATGTTTTTCATATACCAGAAATGTTTGAAGCTACTGACTGAATGAAAGGAGCTGGCATCTCACTCTCTTTGAATCTTCTTTATCATGCTAGGATTAACAGGAAAAAGCTAAAAATTTCAGAATTGCACCTTGCAATGTGGAGATATTACTGTTTGTGCATTTACAATATTCATTGATTTTTGCCATTGAAAAACATGTTTTTCATATACCAGAAATGTTTGAAGCTACTGACTGAATGAAAGGAGCTGGCATCTCACTCTCTTTGAATCTTCTTTATCATGCTAGGATTAACAGGAAAAAGCTAAAAATTTCAGAATTGCACCGTGCAATGTGGAGATATTACTGTTTGTGCATTTACAATATTCATTGATTTTTGCCATTGAAAAACATGTTTTTCATATACCAGAAATGTTTGAAGCTACTGACTGAATGAAAGGAGCTGGCATCTCACTCTCTTTGAATCTTCTTTATCATGCTAGGATTAGCAGGAAAAAGCAAAAAATTTCAGAATTGCACCGTGCAATGTGGAGATATTACTGTTTGTGCATTTACAATATTCATTGATTTTTGCCATTGAAAAACATGTTTTTCATATACCAGAAATGTTTGAAGCTACTGACTGAATGAAAGGAGCTGGCATCTCACTCTCTTTGAATCTTCTTTATCATGCTAGGATTAGCAGGAAAAAGCAAAAAATTTCAGAATTGCACCTTGCAATGTGGAGATATTACTGTTTGTGCATTTACAATATTCATTGATTTTTGCCATTGAAAAACATGTTTTTCATATACCAGAAATGTTTGAAGCTACTGACTGAATGAAAGGAGCTGGCATCTCACTCTCTTTGAATCTTCTTTATCATGCTAGGATTAACAGGAAAAAGCTAAAAATTTCAGAATTGCACCTTGCAATGTGGAGATATTACTGTTTGTGCATTTACAATATTCATTGATTTTTGCCATTGAAAAACATGTTTTTCATATACCAGAAATGTTTGAAGCTACTGACTGAATGAAAGGAGCTGGCATCTCACTCTCTTTGAATCTTCTTTATCATGCTAGGATTAGCAGGAAAAAGCTAAAAGTTTCAGAATTGCACCGTGCAATGTGGAGATATTACTGTTTGTGCATTTACAATATTCATTGATTTTTGCCATTGAAAAACATGTTTTTCATATACCAGAAATGTTTGAAGCTACTGACTGAATGAAAGGAGCTGGCATCTCACTCTCTTTGAATCTTCTTTATCATGCTAGGATTAGCAGGAAAAAGCAAAAAATTTCAGAATTGCACCTTGCAATGTGGAGATATTACTGTTTGTGCATTTACAATATTCATTGATTTTTGCCATTGAAAAACATGTTTTTCATATACCAGAAATGTTTGAAGCTACTGACTGAATGAAAGGAGCTGGCATCTCACTCTCTTTGAATATTCTTTATCATGCTAGGATTAGCAGGAAAAAGCAAAAAATTTCAGAATTGCACCGTGCAATGTGGAGATATTACTGTTTGTGCATTTACAATATTCATTGATTTTTGCCATTGAAAAACGTCCAGAAATGTTTGAAGCTACTGACTGAATGAAAGGAGCTGGCATCTCACTCTCTTTGAATCTTCTTTATCATGCTAGGATTAGCAGGAAAAAGCAAAAAATTTCAGAATTGCACCGTGCAATGTGGAGATATTACTGTTTGTGCATTTACAATATTCATTGATTTTTGCCATTGAAAAACATGTTTTTCATATACCAGAAATGTTTGAAGCTACTGACTGAATGAAAGGAGCTGGCATCTCACTCTCTTTGAATCTTCTTTATCATGCTAGGATTAGCAGGAAAAAGCAAAAAATTTCAGAATTGCACCTTGCAATGTGGAGATATTACTGTTTGTGCATTTACAATATTCATTCATTTTTGCCATTGAAAAACATGTTTTTCATATACCAGAAATGTTTGAAGCTACTGACTGAATGAAAGGAGCTGGCATCTCACTCTCTTTGAATCTTCTTTATCATGCTAGGATTAACAGGAAAAAGCTAAAAATTTCAGAATTGCACCGTGCAATGTGGAGATATTACTGTTTGTGCATTTACAATATTCATTGATTTTTGCCATTGAAAAACATGTTTTTCATATACCAGAAATGTTTGAAGCTACTGACTGAATGAAAGGAGCTGGCATCTCACTCTCTTTGAATCTTCTTTATCATGCTAGGATTAACAGGAAAAAGCTAAAAATTTCAGAATTGCACCGTGCAATGTGGAGATATTACTGTTTGTGCATTTACAATATTCATTGATTTTTGCCATTGAAAAACATGTTTTTCATATACCAGAAATGTTTGAAGCTACTGACTGAATGAAAGGAGCTGGCATCTCACTCTCTTTGAATCTTCTTTATCATGCTAGGATTAGCAGGAAAAAGCTAAAAATTTCAGAATTGCACCTTGCAATGTGGAGATATTACTGTTTGTGCATTTACAATATTCATTGATTTTTGCCATTGAAAAACGTCCAGAAATGTTTGAAGCTACTGACTGAATGAAAGGAGCTGGCATCTCACTCTCTTTGAATCTTCTTTATCATGCTAGGATTAACAGGAAAAAGCTAAAAATTTCAGAATTGCACCGTGCAATGTGGAGATATTACTGTTTGTGCATTTACAATATTCATTGATTTTTGCCATTGAAAAACATGTTTTTCATATACCAGAAATGTTTGAAGCTACTGACTGAATGAAAGGAGCTGGCATCTCACTCTCTTTGAATCTTCTTTATCATGCTAGGATTAACAGGAAAAAGCTAAAAATTTCAGAATTGCACCTTGCAATGTGGAGATATTACTGTTTGTGCATTTACAATATTCATTGATTTTTGCCATTGAAAAACATGTTTTTCATATACCAGAAATGTTTGAAGCTACTGACTGAATGAAAGGAGCTGGCATCTCACTCTCTTTGAATCTTCTTTATCATGCTAGGATTAGCAGGAAAAAGCAAAAAATTTCAGAATTGCACCGTGCAATGTGGAGATATTACTGTTTGTGCATTTACAATATTCATTGATTTTTGCCATTGAAAAACATGTTTTTCATATACCAGAAATGTTTGAAGCTACTGACTGAATGAAAGGAGCTGGCATCTCACTCTCTTTGAATCTTCTTTATCATGCTAGGATTAGCAGGAAAAAGCAAAAAATTTCAGAATTGCACCTTGCAATGTGGAGATATTACTGTTTGTGCATTTACAATATTCATTGATTTTTGCCATTGAAAAACGTCCAGAAATGTTTGAAGCTACTGACTGAATGAAAGGAGCTGGCATCTCACTCTCTTTGAATCTTCTTTATCATGCTAGGATTAGCAGGAAAAAGCAAAAAATTTCAGAATTGCACCGTGCAATGTGGAGATATTACTGTTTGTGCATTTACAATATTCATTGATTTTTGCCATTGAAAAACATGTTTTTCATATACCAGAAATGTTTGAAGCTACTGACTGAATGAAAGGAGCTGGCATCTCACTCTCTTTGAATCTTCTTTATCATGCTAGGATTAGCAGGAAAAAGCAAAAAATTTCAGAATTGCACCTTGCAATGTGGAGATATTACTGTTTGTGCATTTACAATATTCATTGATTTTTGCCATTGAAAAACATGTTTTTCATATACCAGAAATGTTTGAAGCTACTGACTGAATGAAAGGAGCTGGCATCTCACTCTCTTTGAATCTTCTTTATCATGCTAGGATTAGCAGGAAAAAGCAAAAAATTTCAGAATTGCACCGTGCAATGTGGAGATATTACTGTTTGTGCATTTACAATATTCATTGATTTTTGCCATTGAAAAACGTCCAGAAATGTTTGAAGCTACTGACTGAATGAAAGGAGCTGGCATCTCACTCTCTTTGAATCTTCTTTATCATGCTAGGATTAACAGGAAAAAGCTAAAAATTTCAGAATTGCACCGTGCAATGTGGAGATATTACTGTTTGTGCATTTACAATATTCATTGATTTTTGCCATTGAAAAACGTCCAGAAATGTTTGAAGCTACTGACTGAATGAAAGGAGCTGGCATCTCACTCTCTTTGAATCTTCTTTATCATGCTAGGATTAACAGGAAAAAGCTAAAAATTTCAGAATTGCACCTTGCAATGTGGAGATATTACTGTTTGTGCATTTACAATATTCATTGATTTTTGCCATTGAAAAACATGTTTTTCATATACCAGAAATGTTTGAAGCTACTGACTGAATGAAAGGAGCTGGCATCTCACTCTCTTTGAATCTTCTTTATCATGCTAGGATTAACAGGAAAAAGCTAAAAATTTCAGAATTGCACCGTGCAATGTGGAGATATTACTGTTTGTGCATTTACAATATTCATTGATTTTTGCCATTGAAAAACATGTTTTTCATATACCAGAAATGTTTGAAGCTACTGACTGAATGAAAGGAGCTGGCATCTCACTCTCTTTGAATCTTCTTTATCATGCTAGGATTAGCAGGAAAAAGCAAAAAATTTCAGAATTGCACCGTGCAATGTGGAGATATTACTGTTTGTGCATTTACAATATTCATTGATTTTTGCCATTGAAAAACATGTTTTTCATATACCAGAAATGTTTGAAGCTACTGACTGAATGAAAGGAGCTGGCATCTCACTCTCTTTGAATCTTCTTTATCATGCTAGGATTAGCAGGAAAAAGCAAAAAATTTCAGAATTGCACCTTGCAATGTGGAGATATTACTGTTTGTGCATTTACAATATTCATTGATTTTTGCCATTGAAAAACATGTTTTTCATATACCAGAAATGTTTGAAGCTACTGACTGAATGAAAGGAGCTGGCATCTCACTCTCTTTGAATCTTCTTTATCATGCTAGGATTAACAGGAAAAAGCTAAAAATTTCAGAATTGCACCTTGCAATGTGGAGATATTACTGTTTGTGCATTTACAATATTCATTGATTTTTGCCATTGAAAAACATGTTTTTCATATACCAGAAATGTTTGAAGCTACTGACTGAATGAAAGGAGCTGGCATCTCACTCTCTTTGAATCTTCTTTATCATGCTAGGATTAGCAGGAAAAAGCAAAAAATTTCAGAATTGCACCGTGCAATGTGGAGATATTACTGTTTGTGCATTTACAATATTCATTGATTTTTGCCATTGAAAAACGTCCAGAAATGTTTGAAGCTACTGATTGAATGAAAGGAGCTGGCATCTCACTCTCTTTGAATCTTCTTTATCATGCTAGGATTAACAGGAAAAAGCTAAAAATTTCAGAATTGCACCTTGCAATGTGGAGATATTACTGTTTGTGCATTTACAATATTCATTGATTTTTGCCATTGAAAAACATGTTTTTCATATACCAGAAATGTTTGAAGCTACTGACTGAATGAAAGGAGCTGGCATCTCACTCTCTTTGAATCTTCTTTATCATGCTAGGATTAACAGGAAAAGCTAAAAATTTCAGAATTGCACCGTGCAATGTGGAGATATTACTGTTTGTGCATTTACAATATTCATTGATTTTTGCCATTGAAAAACATGTTTTTCATATACCAGAAATGTTTGAAGCTACTGACTAAATGAAAGGAGCTGGCATCTCACTCTCTTTGAATCTTCTTTATCATGCTAGGATTAGCAGGAAAAATCAAAAAATTTCAGAATTGCACCGTGCAATGTGGAGATATTACTGTTTGTGCATTTACAATATTCATTGATTTTTGCCATTGAAAAACATGTTTTTCATATACCAGAAATGTTTGAAGCTACTGACTGAATGAAAGGAGCTGGCATCTCACTCTCTTTGAATCTTCTTTATCATGCTAGGATTAGCAGGAAAAAGCAAAAAATTTCAGAATTGCACCTTGCAATGTGGAGATATTACTGTTTGTGCATTTACAATATTCATTGATTTTTGCCATTAAAAAACATGTTTTTCATATACCAGAATTGTTTGAAGCTACTGACTGAATGAAAGGAGCTGGCATCTCACTCTCTTTGAATCTTCTTTATCATGCTAGGATTAACAGGAAAAAGCTAAAAATTTCAGAATTGCACCTTGCAATGTGGAGATATTACTGTTTGTGCATTTACAATATTCATTGATTTTTGCCATTGAAAAACATGTTTTTCATATACCAGAAATGTTTGAAGCTACTGACTGAATGAAAGGAGCTGGCATCTCACTCTCTTTGAATCTTCTTTATCATGCTAGGATTAGCAGGAAAAAGCTAAAAATTTCAGAATTGCACCGTGCAATGTGGAGATATTACTGTTTGTGCATTTACAATATTCATTGATTTTTGCCATTGAAAAACATGTTTTTCATATACCAGAAATGTTTGAAGCTACTGACTGAATGAAAGGAGCTGGCATCTCACTCTCTTTGAATCTTCTTTATCATGCTAGGATTAGCAGGAAAAAGCAAAAAATTTCAGAATTGCACCTTGCAATGTGGAGATATTACTGTTTGTGCATTTACAATATTCATTGATTTTTGCCATTGTAAAACATGTTTTTCATATACCAGAAATGTTTGAAGCTACTGACTGAATGAAAGGAGCTGGCATCTCACTCTCTTTGAATCTTCTTTATCATGCTAGGATTAGCAGGAAAAAGCAAAAAAATTCAGAATTGCACCGTGCAATGTGGAGATATTACTGTTTGTGCATTTACAATATTCATTGATTTTTGCCATTGAAAAACGTCCAGAAATGTTTGAAGCTACTGACTGAATGAAAGGAGCTGGCATCTCACTCTCTTTGAATCTTCTTTATCATGCTAGGATTAGCAGGAAAAAGCAAAAAATTTCAGAATTGCACCGTGCAATGTGGAGATATTACTGTTTGTGCATTTACAATATTCATTGATTTTTGCCATTGAAAAACATGTTTTTCATATACCAGAAATGTTTGAAGCTACTGACTGAATGAAAGGAGCTGGCATCTCACTCTCTTTGAATCTTCTTTATCATGCTAGGATTAGCAGGAAAAAGCAAAAAATTTCAGAATTGCACCTTGCAATGTGGAGATATTACTGTTTGTGCATTTACAATATTCATTGATTTTTGCCATTGAAAAACATGTTTTTCATATACCAGAAATGTTTGAAGCTACTGACTGAATGAAAGGAGCTGGCATCTCACTCTCTTTGAATCTTCTTTATCATGCTAGGATTAACAGGAAAAAGCTAAAAATTTCAGAATTGCACCGTGCAATGTGGAGATATTACTGTTTGTGCATTTACAATATTCATTGATTTTTGCCATTGAAAAACATGTTTTTCATATACCAGAAATGTTTGAAGCTACTGACTGAATGAAAGGAGCTGGCATCTCACTCTCTTTGAATCTTCTTTATCATGCTAGGATTAACAGGAAAAAGCTAAAAATTTCAGAATTGCACCGTGCAATGTGGAGATATTACTGTTTGTGCATTTACAATATTCATTGATTTTTGCCATTGAAAAACATGTTTTTCATATACCAGAAATGTTTGAAGCTACTGACTGAATGAAAGGAGCTGGCATCTCACTCTCTTTGAATCTTCTTTATCATGCTAGGATTAGCAGGAAAAAGCTAAAAATTTCAGAATTGCACCTTGCAATGTGGAGATATTACTGTTTGTGCATTTACAATATTCATTGATTTTTGCCATTGAAAAACGTCCAGAAATGTTTGAAGCTACTGACTGAATGAAAGGAGCTGGCATCTCACTCTCTTTGAATCTTCTTTATCATGCTAGGATTAACAGGAAAAAGCTAAAAATTTCAGAATTGCACCGTGCAATGTGGAGATATTACTGTTTGTGCATTTACAATATTCATTGATTTTTGCCATTGAAAAACATGTTTTTCATATACCAGAAATGTTTGAAGCTACTGACTGAATGAAAGGAGCTGGCATCTCACTCTCTTTGAATCTTCTTTATCATGCTAGGATTAACAGGAAAAAGCTAAAAATTTCAGAATTGCACCTTGCAATGTGGAGATATTACTGTTTGTGCATTTACAATATTCATTGATTTTTGCCATTGAAAAACATGTTTTTCATATACCAGAAATGTTTGAAGCTACTGACTGAATGAAAGGAGCTGGCATCTCACTCTCTTTGAATCTTCTTTATCATGCTAGGATTAGCAGGAAAAAGCAAAAAATTTCAGAATTGCACCGTGCAATGTGGAGATATTACTGTTTGTGCATTTACAATATTCATTGATTTTTGCCATTGAAAAACATGTTTTTCATATACCAGAAATGTTTGAAGCTACTGACTGAATGAAAGGAGCTGGCATCTCACTCTCTTTGAATCTTCTTTATCATGCTAGGATTAGCAGGAAAAAGCAAAAAATTTCAGAATTGCATCTTGCAATGTGGAGATATTACTGTTTGTGCATTTACAATATTCATTGATTTTTGCCATTGAAAAACGTCCAGAAATGTTTGAAGCTACTGACTGAATGAAAGGAGCTGGCATCTCACTCTCTTTGAATCTTCTTTATCATGCTAGGATTAGCAGGAAAAAGCAAAAAATTTCAGAATTGCACCTGCAATGTGGAGATATTACTGTTTGTGCATTTACAATATTCATTGATTTTTGCCATTGAAAAACATGTTTTTCATATACCAGAAATGTTTGAATCTACTGACTGAATGAAAGGAGCTGGCATCTCACTCTCTTTGAATCTTCTTTATCATGCTAGGATTAGCAGGAAAAAGCAAAAAATTTCAGAATTGCACCTTGCAATGTGGAGATATTACTGTTTGTGCAATTACAATATTCATTGATTTTTGCCATTGAAAAACATGTTTTTCATATACCAGAAATGTTTGAAGCTACTGACTGAATGAAAGGAGCTGGCATCTCACTCTCTTTGAATCTTCTTTATCATGCTAGGATTAGCAGGAAAAAGCAAAAAATTTCAGAATTGCACCGTGCAATGTGGAGATATTACTGTTTGTGCATTTACAATATTCATTGATTTTTGCCATTGAAAAACGTCCAGAAATGTTTGAAGCTACTGACTGAATGAAAGGAGCTGGCATCTCACTCTCTTTGAATCTTCTTTATCATGCTAGGATTAACAGGAAAAAGCTAAAAATTTCAGAATTGCACCGTGCAATGTGGAGATATTACTGTTTGTGCATTTACAATATTCATTGATTTTTGCCATTGAAAAACGTCCAGAAATGTTTGAAGCTACTGACTGAATGAAAGGAGCTGGCATCTCACTCTCTTTGAATCTTCTTTATCATGCTAGGATTAACAGGAAAAAGCTAAAAATTTCAGAATTGCACCTTGCAATGTGGAGATATTACTGTTTGTGCATTTACAATATTCATTGATTTTTGCCATTGAAAAACATGTTTTTCATATACCAGAAATGTTTGAAGCTACTGACTGAATGAAAGGAGCTGGCATCTCACTCTCTTTGAATCTTCTTTATCATGCTAGGATTAGCAGGAAAAAGCAAAAAATTTCAGAATTGCACCGTGCAATGTGGAGATATTACTGTTTGTGCATTTACAATATTCATTGATTTTTGCCATTGAAAAACATGTTTTTCATATACCAGAAATGTTTGAAGCTACTGACTGAATGAAAGGAGCTGGCATCTCACTCTCTTTGAATCTTCTTTATCATGCTAGGATTAACAGGAAAAAGCAAAAAATTTCAGAATTGCACCTTGCAATGTGGAGATATTACTGTTTGTGCATTTACAATATTCATTGATTTTTGCCATTGAAAAACATGTTTTTCATATACCAGAAATGTTTGAAGCTACTGACTGAATGAAAGGAGCTGGCATCTCACTCTCTTTGAATCTTCTTTATCATGCTAGGATTAGCAGGAAAAAGCAAAAAATTTCAGAATTGCACCTTGCAATGTGGAGATATTACTGTTTGTGCATTTACAATATTCATTGATTTTTGCCATTGAAAAACATGTTTTTCATATACCAGAAATGTTTGAAGCTACTGACTGAATGAAAGGAGCTGGCATCTCACTCTCTTTGAATCTTCTTTATCATGCTAGGATTAACAGGAAAAAGCTAAAAATTTCAGAATTGCACCTTGCAATGTGGAGATATTACTGTTTGTGCATTTACAATATTCATTGATTTTTGCCATTGAAAAACATGTTTTTCATATACCAGAAATGTTTGAAGCTACTGACTGAATGAAAGGAGCTGGCATCTCACTCTCTTTGAATCTTCTTTATCATGCTAGGATTAACAGGAAAAAGAAAAAATTTCAGAATTGCACCTTGCAATGTGGAGATATTACTGTTTGTGCATTTACAATATTCATTGATTTTTGCCATTGAAAAACATGTTTTTCATATACCAGAAATGTTTGAAGCTACTGACTGAATGAAAGGAGCTGGCATCTCACTCTCTTTGAATCTTCTTTATCATGCTAGGATTAGCAGGAAAAAGCAAAAAATTTCAGAATTGCACCGTGCAATGTGGAGATATTACTGTTTGTGCATTTACAATATTCATTGATTTTTGCCATTGAAAAACGTCCAGAAATGTTTGAAGCTACTGACTGAATGAAAGGAGCTGGCATCTCACTCTCTTTGAATCTTCTTTATCATGCTAGGATTAACAGGAAAAAGCTAAAAATTTCAGAATTGCACCTTGCAATGTGGAGATATTACTGTTTGTGCATTTACAATATTCATTGATTTTTGCCATTGAAAAACATGTTTTTCATATACCAGAAATGTTTGAAGCTACTGACTGAATGAAAGGAGCTGGCATCTCACTCTCTTTGAATCTTCTTTATCATGCTAGGATTAGCAGGAAAAAGCAAAAAATTTCAGAATTGCACCGTGCAATGTGGAGATATTACTGTTTGTGCATTTACAATATTCATTGATTTTTGCCATTGAAAAACGTCCAGAAATGTTTGAAGCTACTGACTGAATGAAAGGAGCTGGCATCTCACTCTCTTTGAATCTTCTTTATCATGCTAGGATTAACAGGAAAAAGCTAAAAATTTCAGAATTGCACCTTGCAATGTGGAGATATTACTGTTTGTGCATTTACAATATTCATTGATTTTTGCCATTGAAAAACATGTTTTTCATATACCAGAAATGTTTGAAGCTACTGACTGAATGAAAGGAGCTGGCATCTCACTCTCTTTGAATCTTCTTTATCATGCTAGGATTAGCAGGAAAAAGCAAAAAATTTCAGAATTGCACCGTGCAATGTGGAGATATTACTGTTTGTGCATTTACAATATTCATTGATTTTTGCCATTGAAAAACATGTTTTTCATATACCAGAAATGTTTGAAGCTACTGACTGAATGAAAGGAGCTGGCATCTCACTCTCTTTGAATCTTCTTTATCATGCTAGGATTAGCAGGAAAAAGCTAAAAATTTCAGAATTGCACCTTGCAATGTGGAGATATTACTGTTTGTGCATTTACAATATTCATTGATTTTTGCCATTGAAAAACATGTTTTTCATATACCAGAAATGTTTGAAGCTACTGACTGAATGAAAGGAGCTGGCATCTCACTCTCTTTGAATCTTCTTTATCATGCTAGGATTAGCAGGAAAAAGCTAAAAATTTCAGAATTGCACCTTGCAATGTGGAGATATTACTGTTTGTGCATTTACAATATTCATTGATTTTTGCCATTGAAAAACATGTTTTTCATATACCAGAAATGTTTGAAGCTACTGACTGAATGAAAGGAGCTGGCATCTCACTCTCTTTGAATCTTCTTTATCATGCTAGGATTAACAGGAAAAAGCTAAAAATTTCAGAATTGCACCGTGCAATGTGGAGATATTACTGTTTGTGCATTTACAATATTCATTGATTTTTGCCATTGAAAAACGTCCAGAAATGTTTGAAGCTACTGACTGAATGAAAGGAGCTGGCATCTCACTCTCTTTGAATCTTCTTTATCATGCTAGGATTAGCAGGAAAAAGCAAAAAATTTCAGAATTGCACCTTGCAATGTGGAGATATTACTGTTTGTGCATTTACAATATTCATTGATTTTTGCCATTGAAAAACATGTTTTTCATATACCAGAAATGTTTGAAGCTACTGACTGAATGAAAGGAGCTGGCATCTCACTCTCTTTGAATCTTCTTTATCATGCTAGGATTAGCAGGAAAAAGCTAAAAATTTCAGAATTGCACCGTGCAATGTGGAGATATTACTGTTTGTGCATTTACAATATTCATTGATTTTTGCCATTGAAAAACGTCCAGAAATGTTTGAAGCTACTGACTGAATGAAAGGAGCTGGCATCTCACTCTCTTTGAATCTTCTTTATCATGCTAGGATTAGCAGGAAAAAGCAAAAAATTTCAGAATTGCACCGTGCAATGTGGAGATATTACTGTTTGTGCATTTACAATATTCATTGATTTTTGCCATTGAAAAACATGTTTTTCATATACCAGAAATGTTTGAAGCTACTGACTGAATGAAAGGAGCTGGCATCTCACTCTCTTTGAATCTTCTTTATCATGCTAGGATTAGCAGGAAAAAGCAAAAAATTTCAGAATTGCACCTTGCAATGTGGAGATATTACTGTTTGTGCATTTACAATATTCATTGATTTTTGCCATTGAAAAACATGTTTTTCATATACCAGAAATGTTTGAAGCTACTGACTGAATGAAAGGAGCTGGCATCTCACTCTCTTTGAATCTTCTTTATCATGCTAGGATTAACAGGAAAAAGCTAAAAATTTCAGAATTGCACCTTGCAATGTGGAGATATTACTGTTTGTGCATTTACAATATTCATTGATTTTTGCCATTGAAAAACATGTTTTTCATATACCAGAAATGTTTGAAGCTACTGACTGAATGAAAGGAGCTGGCATCTCACTCTCTTTGAATCTTCTTTATCATGCTAGGATTAGCAGGAAAAAGCAAAAAATTTCAGAATTGCACCGTGCAATGTGGAGATATTACTGTTTGTGCATTTACAATATTCATTGATTTTTGCCATTGAAAAACGTCCAGAAATGTTTGAAGCTACTGACTGAATGAAAGGAGCTGGCATCTCACTCTCTTTGAATCTTCTTTATCATGCTAGGATTAACAGGAAAAAGCTAAAAATTTCAGAATTGCACCGTGCAATGTGGAGATATTACTGTTTGTGCATTTACAATATTCATTGATTTTTGCCATTGAAAAACGTCCAGAAATGTTTGAAGCTACTGATTGAATGAAAGGAGCTGGCATCTCACTCTCTTTGAATCTTCTTTATCATGCTAGGATTAACAGGAAAAAGCTAAAAATTTCAGAATTGCACCTTGCAATGTGGAGATATTACTGTTTGTGCATTTACAATATTCATTGATTTTTGCCATTGAAAAACATGTTTTTCATATACCAGAAATGTTTGAAGCTACTGACTGAATGAAAGGAGCTGGCATCTCACTCTCTTTGAATCTTCTTTATCATGCTAGGATTAACAGGAAAAAGCTAAAAATTTCAGAATTGCACCGTGCAATGTGGAGATATTACTGTTTGTGCATTTACAATATTCATTGATTTTTGCCATTGAAAAACATGTTTTTCATATACCAGAAATGTTTGAAGCTACTGACTGAATGAAAGGAGCTGGCATCTCACTCTCTTTGAATCTTCTTTATCATGCTAGGATTAGCAGGAAAAAGCAAAAAATTTCAGAATTGCACCGTGCAATGTGGAGATATTACTGTTTGTGCATTTACAATATTCATTGATTTTTGCCATTGAAAAACATGTTTTTCATATACCAGAAATGTTTGAAGCTACTGACTGAATGAAAGGAGCTGGCATCTCACTCTCTTTGAATCTTCTTTATCATGCTAGGATTAGCAGGAAAAAGCAAAAAATTTCAGAATTGCACCTTGCAATGTGGAGATATTACTGTTTGTGCATTTACAATATTCATTGATTTTTGCCATTAAAAAACATGTTTTTCATATACCAGAAATGTTTGAAGCTACTGACTGAATGAAAGGAGCTGGCATCTCACTCTCTTTGAATCTTCTTTATCATGCTAGGATTAACAGGAAAAAGCTAAAAATTTCAGAATTGCACCTTGCAATGTGGAGATATTACTGTTTGTGCATTTACAATATTCATTGATTTTTGCCATTGAAAAACATGTTTTTCATATACCAGAAATGTTTGAAGCTACTGACTGAATGAAAGGAGCTGGCATCTCACTCTCTTTGAATATTCTTTATCATGCTAGGATTAGCAGGAAAAAGCTAAAAATTTCAGAATTGCACCGTGCAATGTGGAGATATTACTGTTTGTGCATTTACAATATTCATTGATTTTTGCCATTGAAAAACATGTTTTTCATATACCAGAAATGTTTGAAGCTACTGACTGAATGAAAGGAGCTGGCATCTCACTCTCTTTGAATCTTCTTTATCATGCTAGGATTAACAGGAAAAAGCTAAAAATTTCAGAATTGCACCGTGCAATGTTGAGATATTACTGTTTGTGCATTTACAATATTCATTGATTTTTGCCATTGAAAAACATGTTTTTCATATACCAGAAATGTTTGAAGCTACTGACTGAATGAAAGGAGCTGGCATCTCACTCTCTTTGAATCTTCTTTATCATGCTAGGATTAGCAGGAAAAAGCTAAAAATTTCAGAATTGCACCTTGCAATGTGGAGATATTACTGTTTGTGCATTTACAATATTCATTGATTTTTGCCATTGAAAAACGTCCAGAAATGTTTGAAGCTACTGACTGAATGAAAGGAGCTGGCATCTCACTCTCTTTGAATCTTCTTTATCATGCTAGGATTAACAGGAAAAAGCTAAAAATTTCAGAATTGCACCGTGCAATGTGGAGATATTACTGTTTGTGCATTTACAATATTCATTGATTTTTGCCATTGAAAAACATGTTTTTCATATACCAGAAATGTTTGAAGCTACTGACTGAATGAAAGGAGCTGGCATCTCACTCTCTTTGAATCTTCTTTATCATGCTAGGATTAACAGGAAAAAGCTAAAAATTTCAGAATTGCACCTTGCAATGTGGAGATATTACTGTTTGTGCATTTACAATATTCATTGATTTTTGCCATTGAAAAACATGTTTTTCATATACCAGAAATGTTTGAAGCTACTGACTGAATGAAAGGAGCTGGCATCTCACTCTCTTTGAATCTTCTTTATCATGCTAGGATTAGCAGGAAAAAGCAAAAAATTTCAGAATTGCACCGTGCAATGTGGAGATATTACTGTTTGTGCATTTACAATATTCATTGATTTTTGCCATTGAAAAACATGTTTTTCATATACCAGAAATGTTTGAAGCTACTGACTGAATGAAAGGAGCTGGCATCTCACTCTCTTTGAATCTTCTTTATCATGCTAGGATTAGCAGGAAAAAGCAAAAAATTTCAGAATTGCATCTTGCAATGTGGAGATATTACTGTTTGTGCATTTACAATATTCATTGATTTTTGCCATTGAAAAACGTCCAGAAATGTTTGAAGCTACTGACTGAATGAAAGGAGCTGGCATCTCACTCTCTTTGAATCTTCTTTATCATGCTAGGATTAGCAGGAAAAAGCAAAAAATTTCAGAATTGCACCGTGCAATGTGGAGATATTACTGTTTGTGCATTTACAATATTCATTGATTTTTGCCATTGAAAAACATGTTTTTCATATACCAGAAATGTTTGAAGCTACTGACTGAATGAAAGGAGCTGGCATCTCACTCTCTTTGAATCTTCTTTATCATGCTAGGATTAGCAGGAAAAAGCAAAAAATTTCAGAATTGCACCTTGCAATGTGGAGATATTACTGTTTGTGCAATTACAATATTCATTGATTTTTGCCATTGAAAAACATGTTTTTCATATACCAGAAATGTTTGAAGCTACTGACTGAATGAAAGGAGCTGGCATCTCACTCTCTTTGAATCTTCTTTATCATGCTAGGATTAGCAGGAAAAAGCAAAAAATTTCAGAATTGCACCGTGCAATGTGGAGATATTACTGTTTGTGCATTTACAATATTCATTGATTTTTGCCATTGAAAAACGTCCAGAAATGTTTGAAGCTACTGACTGAATGAAAGGAGCTGGCATCTCACTCTCTTTGAATCTTCTTTATCATGCTAGGATTAACAGGAAAAAGCTAAAAATTTCAGAATTGCACCGTGCAATGTGGAGATATTACTGTTTGTGCATTTACAATATTCATTGATTTTTGCCATTGAAAAACGTCCAGAAATGTTTGAAGCTACTGACTGAATGAAAGGAGCTGGCATCTCACTCTCTTTGAATCTTCTTTATCATGCTAGGATTAACAGGAAAAAGCTAAAAATTTCAGAATTGCACCTTGCAATGTGGAGATATTACTGTTTGTGCATTTACAATATTCATTGATTTTTGCCATTGAAAAACATGTTTTTCATATACCAGAAATGTTTGAAGCTACTGACTGAATGAAAGGAGCTGGCATCTCACTCTCTTTGAATCTTCTTTATCATGCTAGGATTAGCAGGAAAAAGCAAAAAATTTCAGAATTGCACCGTGCAATGTGGAGATATTACTGTTTGTGCATTTACAATATTCATTGATTTTTGCCATTGAAAAACATGTTTTTCATATACCAGAAATGTTTGAAGCTACTGACTGAATGAAAGGAGCTGGCATCTCACTCTCTTTGAATCTTCTTTATCATGCTAGGATTAACAGGAAAAAGCAAAAAATTTCAGAATTGCACCTTGCAATGTGGAGATATTACTGTTTGTGCATTTACAATATTCATTGATTTTTGCCATTGAAAAACATGTTTTTCATATACCAGAAATGTTTGAAGCTACTGACTGAATGAAAGGAGCTGGCATCTCACTCTCTTTGAATCTTCTTTATCATGCTAGGATTAGCAGGAAAAAGCAAAAAATTTCAGAATTGCACCGTGCAATGTGGAGATATTACTGTTTGTGCATTTACAATATTCATTGATTTTTGCCATTGAAAAACGTCCAGAAATGTTTGAAGCTACTGACTGAATGAAAGGAGCTGGCATCTCACTCTCTTTGAATCTTCTTTATCATGCTAGGATTAACAGGAAAAAGCTAAAAATTTCAGAATTGCACCGTGCAATGTGGAGATATTACTGTTTGTGCATTTACAATATTCATTGATTTTTGCCATTGAAAAACGTCCAGAAATGTTTGAAGCTACTGACTGAATGAAAGGAGCTGGCATCTCACTCTCTTTGAATCTTCTTTATCATGCTAGGATTAACAGGAAAAAGCTAAAAATTTCAGAATTGCACCTTGCAATGTGGAGATATTACTGTTTGTGCATTTACAATATTCATTGATTTTTGCCATTGAAAAACATGTTTTTCATATACCAGAAATGTTTGAAGCTACTGACTGAATGAAAGGAGCTGGCATCTCACTCTCTTTGAATCTTCTTTATCATGCTAGGATTAGCAGGAAAAAGCAAAAAATTTCAGAATTGCACCGTGCAATGTGGAGATATTACTGTTTGTGCATTTACAATATTCATTGATTTTTGCCATTGAAAAACATGTTTTTCATATACCAGAAATGTTTGAAGCTACTGACTGAATGAAAGGAGCTGGCATCTCACTCTCTTTGAATCTTCTTTATCATGCTAGGATTAACAGGAAAAAGCAAAAAATTTCAGAATTGCACCTTGCAATGTGGAGATATTACTGTTTGTGCATTTACAATATTCATTGATTTTTGCCATTGAAAAACATGTTTTTCATATACCAGAAATGTTTGAAGCTACTGACTGAATGAAAGGAGCTGGCATCTCACTCTCTTTGAATCTTCTTTATCATGCTAGGATTAGCAGGAAAAAGCAAAAAATTTCAGAATTGCACCTTGCAATGTGGAGATATTACTGTTTGTGCATTTACAATATTCATTGATTTTTGCCATTGAAAAACATGTTTTTCATATACCAGAAATGTTTGAAGCTACTGACTGAATGAAAGGAGCTGGCATCTCACTCTCTTTGAATCTTCTTTATCATGCTAGGATTAACAGGAAAAAGCTAAAAATTTCAGAATTGCACCTTGCAATGTGGAGATATTACTGTTTGTGCATTTACAATATTCATTGATTTTTGCCATTGAAAAACATGTTTTTCATATACCAGAAATGTTTGAAGCTACTGACTGAATGAAAGGAGCTGGCATCTCACTCTCTTTGAATCTTCTTTATCATGCTAGGATTAACAGGAAAAAGAAAAAATTTCAGAATTGCACCTTGCAATGTGGAGATATTACTGTTTGTGCATTTACAATATTCATTGATTTTTGCCATTGAAAAACATGTTTTTCATATACCAGAAATGTTTGAAGCTACTGACTGAATGAAAGGAGCTGGCATCTCACTCTCTTTGAATCTTCTTTATCATGCTAGGATTAGCAGGAAAAAGCAAAAAATTTCAGAATTGCACCGTGCAATGTGGAGATATTACTGTTTGTGCATTTACAATATTCATTGATTTTTGCCATTGAAAAACGTCCAGAAATGTTTGAAGCTACTGACTGAATGAAAGGAGCTGGCATCTCACTCTCTTTGAATCTTCTTTATCATGCTAGGATTAACAGGAAAAAGCTAAAAATTTCAGAATTGCACCTTGCAATGTGGAGATATTACTGTTTGTGCATTTACAATATTCATTGATT